>NW_026607109.1:30000-82500 GCF_029890125.1 Rhinichthys klamathensis goyatoka | reverse complement strand
TTTAACAGCTGACAGATATTCAACATAATTCATGTGTGAGAGTCTAACAGAAGGACGGACAAAACCAGTCAAATATCCACTGATTTAATAACTCTGAGTTCTTGTCGTGTTTTATTCCCATTTTCTAAACTATAGTGAATTAACTCGGATAATGTGAGAAATGTTGAAGGTGTCTGAATACATTTTGGTTTGACTGTACGTGTGGCGCTAATTTACCTCTTTAATACTGATACTACGTGTGCTAATAATTTATTTTCTATGTCTGTCTATCCCAGCATCCTCACCCCCTCCTGCACACCCGGAGAAGCATGTGATGAGTGAGAAACTGGAGACGGTGATCTTCCAACTCCGACAGGTGACCCGTGAACGAGACGACCTGCGCAAAAGACTGGCCCTCTCCTCACCCGGCACCACCTTTGACGACTGCAGGTACAGTGAGACATCTAATGCCGTGGGTCGGGCAACTGTAAAAGAGATCGAACAGGGTGATTGCTACTGACCTGGAGATTTCAGATCCAGTTTCAGTCTCTAGAACACAGTAACCCCGAAAGACAGTTCGTCTTTTCTCATCCGTATGCGAGCGTGAGATGGACAGAGTGCTTTATGTGTATAAATAAAGTATGTCTACTTTCATTACTATTTCATAAATAAGGCTTTTTGCTCCGTTTTTGTGTTTTTCTTCACCTGAATGCTGATAGACGTTGAAAAAACACACACTGAGGTTTTCTGTGCACGTGGTGTGTGTGATCTCACTGAAACAGCCCAATCAGACCTGTATGACAAATAATGCATGATTACTCAAATCATTTCACACAGTGTTGACGTCTGTGTGTCTGTAGACCGAGTGTGAAGCCGGGTCACGATTACGAGCGTCTGAAGCTTCAGTGCATGAAGGCCATGTCAGATCTACAGTCTCTCCAGAACCAGCACACCAAAACCCTGAAGAGATGTGAAGAGGCCGTGAGAGACGCCGATTACTACCAGTGAGATCTACACCCATATATTTGCCCCAAAGAGTTGATTTTCAAGGGCTTTTTTTTTTTACCTTTTATGAGTGCAATATAGTTCAAACCACATAAACTTGAGCTGCACGATTCTGGTTAAATTCAGAATCACAATTTTATTTTGTTTCAAACAGAGATTCTCCCACGATTCTGAACAGACGACTAATAAACTAAATAATTTATGACAAAATGTTAGTTGCTGCAGTCTATTTAAAATGTTTAATTGATCTGAATGAATTATAAAATATAAAAAAAAATGGGTTGAATGAATGATTCAATGACTCACTCATAAACACTTCACTTGTTTCATTACTGGATGAATCAGCGATTTTGAACGAATTTCTTGAATGAATGATTCCATGACTAATAATAAATATAAGTCACTTGTCTCCTCCTGGTGGCGTAACGATACAATCATTATTTAATAGACACAGGTGAGGCGTTGTCATTTAGGAATGATATCGCGTAGGTGTTTGTATCGAGATCGCCATCTTTTAATGATTAATCGTGCAGCTAATATATACTTTTAATTTAATTCATTTAATTTTTTTAATTTGACAAATAAACAGAACATGTCTAGTGGTCTACCGATATATCGGCCAATATTTGATATTTTTGTTCTAAACATATATAATTAGAATTTAATTAATTATTATTTTATTTTTTTATTTTTTTATTAACAGACAGGCATACAGACCATAGTGCATTAACAAACAATATAGTAATTCCATAATTCCAGAAGTGAAAATAACAGTGTGTGCGTGTGTATGTGCATAAGCAAAATAACCATTTATTATTTATTACCATCATGATTACCATCATCACCACCACTCCTCACTACCAACATACTACCAACATTGTATTAGTCAATTTTTATTCTTATTTCCATCTTTCCTCCTATGTAACAATTACCATTGTCAGCACTCTTCAAAAATAAAATATACTTTAATAAGATAATATAAGATAACCCTCCCTTTGATAAATTTATTATTTTTAATCTTAATCAATTACTTCATTTTAAAAATTCGATTTGAAAACTCAGCAGTGTGACAGCAGGATGTGCTCATTAGAGTGATGCGGAAGGCTTTGATTGGCTGCTGTGAGTCAAGGCAACATCTGGTGCTAAAGCAAACACACAGCACAGATTAGAGATTTTCATCTGAGATTACCCCAATAATTTAGTTTAATTCATTTTCCCTTTAATATTATCTTACATTTCTGATTTGGTGAATTGAATTGTGTTTTTGTGCATGTGCAAATGCAAGCCAAACATTTACAGGGCGGCCGGTTAGTGTATACATGTGATTTAGGATTTACTTTGAAACCATTTTCACTCAGGAATTGCTTGTAAATTTCAGAAATTATTACAAAGACGTGGCTTGTAACAAATTGAATTAAACGTGAAATTTTGAAGTAGAAAAACTGAAATAGTGAGAACGTACTCCCAATAATCTTTGTTTTATTTGCAACTTTGAAAAACCTTTTTATTTTATTTATAACAGTTTTTATACAAACACAACAAATCAAAGTGTCTTAAAATGTATACAATAAGCATGTTATACATAAAATAAACAAACAAAGGAAGAAATAAAGGACCCCCCACCCCAACCCGCACCTACAGTGAAAAATATACACCTTAAAGCCATACTTGATCAAACTTAAACAAAACATTAACAATGGAGTGAAGGGATAAAAGAGTGAAGTTATACATATTACATATGTGCCCAAACATATTTCATGAGAAATCATTATTTACAGTGTGTTGTGAACCCAAGACCTAGTGCAATGAAAGTCTTAAAGTCCATTGTCTTCATTTTATCTGGTGCGTTTAACTGCCAGATAAAATAAACATTAACATTCAATTTGTTGTTCTGTTCACCGATGCGTCGGTTGAAGTTAATGTCCAGGTGGATCAGTAACGCATGCGTCTCTCTCGGTCTCTCAGTACTCTTCACGGACGTGTGGTTGGTGAACAGACTCATCTGCGGGACGAGATGGAGGCGGTGAAGCAGAACTACTCGCAGCTCATACAGCAACACTCGCAGCTGCAGCAAACCTGTGACGAACTGCACCGGATACACGACAGCGACCAGAGAGAGGCTTCAGACATGCGCCTGCTGCAGCAACAGGTGCTAATCACACATGCACACACAACTCTCAGGATAGTCAATCATTTATATGCATCTATATGTAGCCCCGCCCCTTTTCAGCGCTGCGCTCGTTGTCTTTTGTCTTCCGGGCGGTATTTTCACAGCGATCTTGCCTATTTATGAATGAACGGCTCGTTTTACAATATTACATTACAATCCTCATGATAACTTTCGTTAACTTTACATTAAGTAAATCCACTTCAAAAGCGAATCACTCCTGGACCGCGACGCCATAGAGATATACAGAGCGACCGCAGAAACGGAAGTTCATAGACAATATTGTGAAGATGCTGCGCTCTTGTTTCTCTGCTGCATAAGCTCTATAGAACTAAACTGTAATATAGTAATAAATAGTGATATATTTAAATAAATACAAATTGCATACAGAGACTTACATGAACATGGCACCAATGTTATGCAATAGCTTGCCAATGGAGATTAGATTTAGGCCACGTCCACACGAAGCCGGTGCGTTCCCTATCCGATATTTTGTTTTCCTCGTTCTAAAAAAAATTCCGTAAACACGGCGTCGTCTCAAGAAATATCTGCGTACACACGAAACCACTGAAACCGACTGAAAACGGTGTAGTATATATGCCAGACCAGCATGGGGCGCTGTAATTCTGCCACAGAGATACACTATACACGGAGAAGAAGACTTTGAGCATGCGCATAACCTTGCGCGCTGAATACGAACCAAGAAGAAGAAGACGAAGATGTAATAATTTGCTGTAAAGAATTTGCTGTAATAAAGCTAGTAGGCTTAGTAGCTTCTGCAGCACGAACACAATCATGTAGTCCGCCATTATTGTTGTTGCTGTTACGTGTGATGCGTCACGCACGCAGCCGACACGTGATGTGATGACATCATCGTTTCACAAAATATACGGATTGGCTGTACACACGAAACCGCAAGGGTGTCGTTTTCAGATTTATCCACTTTGGGATTTTACTCGAATTTTTAAAATGAAGTAATTGATTAAGATTAAAAATAATAAATTTATCAAAGGGAGGGTTATCTTATATTATCTTATTAAAGTATATTTTATTTTTGAAGAGTGCTGACAATGGTAATTGTTTCAAAAATAGCGGTTTCACTCTCCCAAAACGCCGGATCCGTGTGGACGAAACGCCAATACGATAAAAAATGTATACGTATACAGCGAAACGCGTCTTCGTGTGGACGGGCCCTTAGTAATTCTGTTTTTTTTTAACAGACTGTATTTACAAACTGTATTTGTATAAATGTGCTTTTATTATTTTGTGAAGTATTTATTATTATATAAATAGTATTAATATATATATATATATATATATATATATATATATAAATGTGTGTATATATATATATAAATAAAAAATATAATAAAAAAATCAAATATATTATAAGTATTTTATATATATTTGCCTTTTGTGAAGCACTTTATGCTAAGAAGCTTTTAAAGTGCTATATAAATAAAGTAATTATTATTATTATGAACATTTGAGTCATATCTCTTAATTGATTTGTGTTTTACATTGATTTATTTAACTAATCAGCTAATTCACAAATGTGAATTGAACTTGCAAAGAGTTTTTGCTGCTTAAGTTCAAATTAGAGACGCTGTTAAATCATTTCTGTTGTGATGCTGCAAAGGTGCGAGACTATACAGAATAACACAATTAGTCTGACACATCATATTAAATTATCACCACATAACCTGCAAATTATCTTGTTAATATTTGTTATGTTTTCCGGCGCTGATGACTAACATGTTCTATAACTAGAATAAATATCACATTCAACTGATATATTAGATAATTGCCACTGTATTTAAATAGTTTCATTGGAATAATGTGATTCTGTGGCGCCACCAGCTGGTATAATGATGCATTTTGTCATCTCTGACTCCTCACCACAAAATAATCCTCTTATATATAGTAGCTAATCTTCAAGTCAATGATTTGGTTATGGGTTAAATTTCTCCTCGAGGTCACAGTCGTGCTGAGCTGAATGTGGTTTCTCTTTCTCTTGCTGTAGGTCATGAGGGAGAACGGCTCCTCAGACCTGCTGAATAAACTTTACGACACGGCCTTAAACAAGCTGGAGGGGACGAAGAAAGAGTACGACGCACTGAGGAAACGATACAACGAGAAAACGGCGAGTCACAACGCTGATCTGAGCCGCCTGGAGCAGATGGAGGAGGAGAACAGACGTCTGCAGAAACAGCTGGACGTTCTGTCGAAGCAGAGAGACTCTGCGCTTCACTTCCAGCAGCAGTACAGCGGATCCGTCAGGAGGTACACACTAGAGATGCTGCCTATAGAGTGCATCACAAATCAGTCACTTATGAGTTTTAAAAGGGACCTATTATGCTCTTCATAGTCTTGATGATGTTTTTGGGCTCTACTAGAATAGGTTTTCATGTTTAAATGTTCAATAAATTAATTTTTACCATATTTGACTGCTCCTCTTTTCCCAGTCTGTCAGTAACGCTCTGTTTAGTTCCTGTCTCTATGAAGCCCCTCCTTCTGAAAGCACACTGTGCTCTGATTGGTCGGCTGGAGCAGTGTGTTGTGATTGGTCGAGCGCTTCGAGTGTGTTTGGGAAATGTCCCGCCCCTTCCCATAACCGCCAGTTTCAACGCACTACTAACTAACTCAACCAGGCCCCGCCCCTTTATTCTGCGTATGAATTATTATAATGAGGAATATTGTGACGTGTTCGTGACTCAAGACTACAATGGAGGCGTTTCAGGAGTTCAGAAACACTGACACTGATATAGAGAAGAACTCCCGCTGGAGGGACTTTGAAACATGCTCAAACATCAACATTACACACTCAAGAAAGATTGTTCATGGAGAAATATTGATCTCTTTCAGGTTTGAGAGTCTCCAGCAGGAGCTGAATAAGATGTCCGCTCAGAACGAGGAGCTGCAGAGAGAAACTGACCGTCTTCAGATGGAGAACACGCGCTATAAGACCCTGCAGCTGAAGGCAGTGAAAGACGGCGAGAAGCTGAAGGAGGAGAGAGACTCCGTGTTAAACGAGTACAGGCTGATCATGAGCGAGAGAGATCAGGTCATCAAGGAGGTGGATAAGCTGCAGACCGGACTGGAGGCGGCCGAGGCCAAACTCAAGAACACGTCTGGCGAGAGGAGGGTTGCCAGCGACGAGATTGAGGCTCTTAGACAGGTCAAACACACACAACTACTAAAGACAACATTAAAAGTAAATATAAAATGTGTACACAAACTGTTTGACTTGCATAATCTGGTGTAATCGTGTATTGTGTGTGAGCGAGATGAGGCAATAATCAAACATGCTCTGTTTGAAGTCCGATTCATTTTAGTTAACCTGTTAATTCAGAATAGGGCTGCGCGATTAATCGCAATTAGCAGGGAAATTGCGCTTGACCGATTTGGATTATTGCGATTTTCTTTTTTTATACGCAGCTTGTGAGTGACGTACGGCTCTATAAACGCTGCTCCATCTGAAAGGACTGAGTTTTACCCCTTTTCCACCAACGCATTTTGAGAGCCGGTTCGGAGCCGGTGCCTGCGCGCGAACCAGTTCTTTATGTTTCGACAGCCAAAGAACCGGTTCTCGGCCAGGAAAACTGGTTCCAAAGCGGCACCAACTCTTTGCTGGACCAGAACCGTTCTTTTACCACGTCATGCTTACCTCGGGGGCTGGGGGCGGGTTTAGATAACATATTTTCTGACATAATAGGATCGCAAAGCCAGGAGAAACATTTGCAGAAACACGATGTAGTCCGCCATTGTAAATGTTATGCTTGAAGTTGGCGCAAGCGTTTCTAGTTTAAAATTTTTTTTTTTAATTGAAAACGTTATGTAAGCAAAGGAGAAAACAGTCACAATATAGAACAAATAAATGGAAAGAAAAAAAAGACACAAGACAGGAGTACATAACTAATCAGAAAAGATTACATATCAAAGGAAAAGATTAAAAGACTTACATATTTCAATTGTTTTTAAAGCCTTCTTGATTCACGAGTTAGAGATAATCCCAAAGTAATGTTGTACTTGCAAGCGTTTCTAGCTAAGATGTATGGCGACGTACACAGTGACGTAACGACGTCGTTCACTGGGCGCTCGAGTCAGTGGATAAACAAACAGGTTCTGAGAAGGTTCGCAAGTTGAACCAACTCCGAACCAACTTTGAACCAGCACCAGTTCCGAACCAGTTCGTTTTTGGTGGAAAAGGGGTATGAGAGTAGCTTTTAGAGCCCTGCATGGGCCTCAAATCTAGGCCCTAGCCCGGCCCTGGCCCGAGACGCTCAGGCCCTAGCCTGGCCCGTGTCCGACAGCTCATCAGAACGATCAGGCCCGAGTCCGACCCGAGCCCGTTTATAAAAAAAAAAAAAAAAAAAAATTACACAGCCTGCCCTAAAAACAGATATGTTTTGTTCTCAATGGCAAAGTAGTTACCGGTAAGTTTATTTTCATTTCTTTATAAAGTTAATTAAGACAAATGTTTTTTATGACGACCAAGCAGCCGGCAGCGAGTTAAACATGTTTGATCCATTTATAGCCTCTCAAATCAACACTTTACTTGGCTACAATAAAATCCATAGATATAAAACAACTTAAGCATATCACACAGACAGTTAACGTTAGTTTAACTTTAAACGTTTGTTTAAACGTTTATTGTCATTTTTGAAAAGCTGAGGCAAACTGCTCTGCTGCTCATTCGCAACAGCGCTCGCAAACTAAATGAGTTTACAATACAATACAGAGAATGCAATCTAAACAAATCAAATAAATTACATTAAAAACAAACATGCAGGTTATCTTACCTCAAAAATCAAGTCTTCACTACAGAACATGGCCATTCTTATTTCCAATAGTTTCCAACAGATTCATGAAAATAAAGTCCAATCAAACAAAAAACAACAAGTCAACCTCCTAACATGGCTAAGAACAGTCTCTTACAGAGCATCGTGAAGAAAAAGCACAGTGGAAGGTTTTAATCCAGTCGTACTTTTTCCAGCTGCGCTGAAGTCACGCTCGCTACTTCTGCTGCTGGCGGGACACTAAACACAGAACGAGCCGGTCGGCGAATCTTGGATCGCGCCGCCGGGAAACCTGTGTGCGTGAGCAGACTGTCATGTGGCAGTCATATGTCAGTGTGATAGGTTATAAAATGTCTTTCTATGTTTGCTTTTCAATCGTCGTCATCTCATATTTTATTTTAATTAATGTCTAAAATAGGCTATAAAAAAATAAGCCTAAAACAGGCCCGAGGCCCGACCCGCGTGCGAAGCCCGGCCCTAGGAGCGTAAATAAGTCGGGGCCCGTCGGGCTCGGGCTGAAATGCAGGCCTCTAGTAGCTTTTAACGTGCATTTGAAAAAGCTACATCTTTCCAAACATGAGAAGCATCTCTTGTCAAACAAAAGACAACATTTTAATTAATCAATCAAAGCATTTCAGTCCTCCGTTTAAGCGATAGTATGATGGCCACAGGGATTTTCTGGAATGACGCGTGTTGTCTTCTTCTGCGGCGGGGCATATTTGGAGTTTCTGCGCGAGAGCTAGGGCTGTTGGAACGAATTCCGAAATTCGAATATAATTAGAATATTAAAAAAATCAATACTATTCGAATGCTGAAGTTACTATTCGAATATTGTTTTTTTTAATGTATATTTTAATTTTTTTATATATATAAACAGGAAAGAGGCCGCACTATGCATAAATTGTTTTATTTGCACAAACGCGTTTCAAGAAGGCACGCGCCGAAACGCGTTTGTGCAAATAAAACAATTTATGCATAGTGCGGCCTCTTTCCTGTTTAACGTTATATATTCTAATCATCAGGCCAGCATTCTTAAAGTTTAAGTTTAATCATTGAGTGAAGCCTGCTCCTATTCCCATTCATTCATTTTTTTTTTAAATGGAATCTTGCCTTTCTCGCCACCTTGACTCACACACATGTGAAAATGAAATGCTTTTGTTTCGTCTGATGAACAATAACGTTTTTGAATCGTAACACAATTGTGCACGGTATACACGCTGTATCATCATAACAATACTGTCAAAAATGATACATGTTTAACAACGTAAAAAAGCGCCCGTGAAGCGCAAATATCTCGGTGAAAACTCAACGGATTCGGCGAGCACCAAACTCGCTGGAACCGTCTAGTCGAACTGAAAAGAACGATATAAGTTTCAGAATTTTTGGTGG
Organism: Rhinichthys klamathensis goyatoka; assembly: GCF_029890125.1. NCBI lineage: Eukaryota > Metazoa > Chordata > Actinopteri > Cypriniformes > Leuciscidae > Rhinichthys > Rhinichthys klamathensis. The sequence continues at coordinate 73,161 of NW_026607109.1, read as the reverse complement.
TGTTTTCGCGGAGATATTAGCCGAAAACCATCGGTAGCGCTTCAACCATATTCAGCGTGAATAAAATGTTTATTGTAATGTTAGATGTCCCTCTAGTGGACAGAACGTGTAACAACAACCACATGCTATAGTGGCATTGGCGATCCATAAGCCTGAGTAATGTCGTAAATATTAATAATAGGATGAATTTGAGCATTTAATATTCGAATATTATTCGAATATTAAATAAAATAAGGAATGGAATTCGAATAGTATTATAGAGGAAGATTGACAGCCCTAGCGAGAGCGCCTTCTGGTTTTCAGATATAGCAGCATTTACTACTGAGCACAGAGCCGTACTTCACTGACAAGCTGCACATAAAATAATCGCAGCCTTTGCCAAATCGCATAGAGTTTCATTTCGATTAATTGTGCAGCCCTAATTCAGAAGATTAATTTCCATTAAAGAAATAAAATGAACCCTAAAGAACCTTGCCTTTTTGTCATGCAGAATTTATTATTGATGGTTTGACATTTGTTGTGTGTGCAGGAACTGAACTCCGCTCTGCTGGACCGGGACCGGGCGATCCGGGAAAAGACGGAGCTGCTGGAGAAGTACTGTCACGAGGTGCAGGACAAGGTGGAGACGCAGAAGGAGCTGAGCCAGGCCTGTAAGGACATCGAGATGGTGCGAGAGGAGCGCGACGTGGCCCGTAAAGAGCGAACGGAGGCCATTATCCAAAGAGACCAGCTCCTGAGAGAGTATTACCAGGCCAGACAGGTACATGTCCTGTGTTCAGACCACCTCTGGACTTATAGAGTTATATCATTTAATTGAGGTTCTCTCCAGGGTTTGAAATTAACTTTTTTCACTCACCGGCCAATTTGGCTACAGAATTAAGTTACCGGCCATTTAGAACTTCTACTACATTAATTTCTAATTCAAACTAAATCCTGTCATCCAACATCTCCTCCCTTCCTCTTTCATCCTTTTCACCAAAAATGTGTTTTAGGTGGACAGATCAATACAGTACAAAGTATATCAAAGAAATGTAGGATGTTGGGAAATAACAGTGTATTTTCTGTTAACCAAATGCTTTTTAATTTTCGCTATTGTTTCAATGCAAATGAACAAGCTGTTATTTGATGTGTAGTGACGGTCGTTTTCAAGTAAGCCAGATATGAGCAGATTATACTCAATACGCTCTATTTAATAGATTTATCTTACACGAACTTCCCCAGCAAAGTGAGTAAACATAATAAGTAACACGCAAAATTGGCTCGTGATTTGACAGCGTTACCCGCCACAGCTGATTTTTTACTCGCATTTGGTGTTAATTTCAAATCCTGTTTCTCTCTGCAGAAGCAGGACAGTGCAACGCTGGACATTGAGCGCGTCAGTAAGGAGCTGGAGGTTCTGAGGAAACAGTGCGAGGCCGTTTCGGAGGAGCTCCAGGAGGCTGTGCAGGAGGCAGAGGTGGCGAAATGCAGGAGAGATTGGGCCTTTCAGGAGAGAGACAAGATCGTAGCAGAGAGAGAGAGCATACGGTAAGCAGATGCAACCAAAAATCCTTTTATACTTTTAATTCTGTTATACAAGTGATTCAGTTCAAGTGTCACGTCATATATGGCGTGTGAAAAACATGCCCTTATAATAGTTAAAACCCATCCAATTACATATTTTCAAATCCAACAAGGAAATTATAAACAGATGTAACAGTGTGTAAACAGTATGGAGCTAAAATGGTGTCAAAAAAAAATATTTTAATATATTTGCAATATAAAGCAAAGCACTTAGCAAGGTCTATTGTGATTTGCCGGACTTGGCAACAAAGTCTTAAAATAGACGATACACACACACCGATTTGCAAATACAGTTTCAACAATCAATTTGTACATGTTTTTGTACAAGATTGTTTTTATAAATTGTCATTGCATTTGTGAATCTGTAAATTTGGTTGTGCATTTGCAAATCGTATTTTGTGAATGTGAATTATTTTACACATTTGTCTCATATTTTGAAAATTTTATATTTGAGACTATTTTAGCTCCATAAAACATTGGCTAAAGCAGAGAGGTCCTATAAAACAATATTCAAAATCGTGTTATTGCTGTTTGTCTGTGCATGTGTCAGGACGTTGTGCGATAACCTGCGACGCGAGAGGGACCGAGCTGTTAGCGATCTCGCCGATGCTCTGCGAAACCTCGACGACCTGCGGAAACAAAAGAACGACGCAGTGCGAGAACTGAAGGAGCTCAAGTGAGTCTCAGAAACACACACTACCACAGCGAATCTACAGTTTTTGTGTTCTTGAGCTTCTGCGTGTGAACGGCACGCTGTACTAAAATACTAAAGGTTTCCTGCCGCGCTACTGAATCTACAGCACCATCCCAAACAAATGACTCTTATTCTTTTGAATAGAATGAATCTTGAATCATTCTCAGACCCTCTGTTATCAGGTTGGAGTAAATGATGACGTAGATTAGGTGAACTTTATCCTAAAATGTGTTTCAGGGAATGCATGGAGGAGCAGCTGGAGAAGGAGGCACGCTTTCGCCAACTGATGGCCCACAATTCTCACGACTCTGCTATCGATACGGACTCGCTGGAGTGGGAAACAGAGACGGTGGAGTTTGAGAGGAGTGCGGTATGTAAACAAGCTCTCAAAGCTGTGACAAACCTCCAAAAATATTTGTTAATTGACATAAATCTGAAATATAAATATTTCAACACATCACCATCTGTCGTATAGGACGACATGGATTTGAGTGCTTTTGGTTTTGATATTGCCGAGGGGGTGAGCGACTCGTATCTACCCGGGGATTATGGGATATTCGTGAGCAAGGTGGACAAAGGAAGTATTGCGGAGGGCAGGTTAAGGTGGGTGAACTCGGTGTTCTTGGTCTTCTGTGAAACATTCGTGTTCGTTTCTAACCATCGTTTATTCATACCGCAGAGTGAATGACTGGTTGTTGAAGATAAATGATGTGGATCTTGCCAATAAGGACCGGAAGCAGGTCATAAAGGTGGTGTTCAGTGGAGGCGGGCTCATCAACATGGTGGTCCGCAGGAGGAAGTCTCTTGGAGGAAGGATGGTCACCTCTGTTCATCTTACACTGGCAGGGCATAAAGGTCATATCATGGGTCTTTGCCTTTCAGTTGGTCAAGCAGATAAACGGCCTTCATCAACACAGTGACTCTCTGTCTCCGTCTTGCAGATTGTGGTGTTGGGTTGGAGAGTGGCATGTTCGTATCGTCTGTTTCTCCAGGCAGTCCTGCAGCCAGGGATGGTTCGGTGTGTCCTGGCGATCGGGTTCTCAATGTGAGTCCACTAGTGCAGTGGTTCCCAACCTTTTTTTTGTCTGAGACCCCCTTTTTCCCAAGAAAATATTTTAGGGCCCCCCTTCACATTGAATGATATTATCGCTCTTGTAAGCTTGCAGCAAGGATGACAAAATATGTTTTTTTCAAACAAACGGTATGTTTATGCACAAATAATAGCCTATAATATTGAAAATACAAAAACAAAAACATCAGTAGGCCCTTTGTAATTTAAAAACGTAAGCCTAGGAGAAGCCTATACATTGGCCCTATTTGAAATGCAAAAACAAAAATATTCACACTGGTGTGTAGGTAAAAAAATAAAGAATATAGGCTATTATTAAATGACTGTTGTCTGGGGCCTCAATAATTGCATGTTATTTGTGAGGCTTTATCAATGTGAGGCTTTAGTTTTACGCTTTTGGCGCTATAGCGAGTGATAATAAACTTGAATTTATTAACAGAATAATGCGTCTTTCGGAAGAGCCGGAACTACTTCTCTCTGTGTACGTCTATGACGAGTCACGCAGGTACTGGGCTACTCCGCAGCGGCAGCGATCCGAACCAGTGTAAAATAGTCCCAATGTAAACACTTATTATAGGTGTACCATAGTGGTTCAGGATAAGACAAAAACACGGATTGGAAAATGGATTCATGATGAACTCGCTCATTATATACATTTTGTAAATTTTGAACAGAAACAAGTTAAGGACTTTTATTTAATGCTCATTGCTCAAACTTTTCAAAATATGAAGCGACCCCCCACAGAGCTGTGGGCCGCGACCCCCCTGTTGGGAACCGACGCACTAGTTCAATATCTGTTTGATCAGCACTAGTTTTGCTGAACAATTTATAATTATTGACTTATTGAGAATTTTTTCAGTGCTTATATGGATTTACATATTTTACTAACTGAAGTACGACCCCAATTGTGTATATCAGTGGAAAAAATGTGTCCCTGCAGTCAAGAGCAGTGAGTATTTTATTGTTTGATTAACATTAAAAACACAGACAGCAGCAGGAATATTAGGCTGCTGTCACTTTAAGAAATAATGCACGGATCCAATACACTGATACTGATACACATGCGTTGTCTTTCTTAACTGTTTACGTTCCCTTAAAGAAATGGTTCAGTTAAAAATGAAGATTCTGTCATCATTTACTCACCTTCCTCTTGTTTTAATGTATGAATTTCTTTCTTCTGCTGAACACAAAGGAAGATATTGTGAAGAATGTCGGTAACCAAACAGTTAATGGACCCCATTGACTTCCATAGTAGGAAGAACAATAATATTCCTTTAAGGCAAAACTATGTTTACTAGGATACTCACCTAGACGGGCACGTTGACATAATTTTGCGTGAAATTGTCCGTTCAAGCAAGACGACGTGAAAGAGAAATCAATTCATTATTCGCATGCTTTCCATTGGCAAAGCTTAAAAACACGTGCAAATGATAAACATTAGAGACAATGATCGGCCTGATCGGGACTGTGACAGTTCTGTCAACTCTTGGCCATCGGGCAGTCCTTGTTGTCAAGCCCTGCATAAAATCGGGAAGCTCTGATTGGTAGATAGAGCAGAGGTTAATTTGCATGTATACTGGCTCATTAGAGTAAACACAGGCATGTCATGCAGTATATTGAGCATATCTGTTGTGATTGTTTTAAGTTTGTTTAATTTTCTCTGGCAGATAAATGGAATTTCACTGGATAATAAATCAGGGAGTGAATGTGAGAATCTCCTGCGGAGCTGCAGAGATTCGCTTTCTCTTTCCCTCCTGAAGGTGAGATGTTATTAATCATTATTTATTTCCTTTTGTAAGTGAGAAATTCGATCGGCTTACTCTTTTCCTGAAGGTTTTAATAGGGGTGTAACAATATATCATGTCACAATAGATCGCAATACAAAAAGGCAACAATATGTATCGTGGATAGTGACAATATGTATTGTGGATAGTTCACCCAAAATGAAAATTACTGTGTGAGGAAAAAAATTCAAGTTTACAGAGTTTTAGTGTCAGAACTACATTAAACTACTATATATAATGTTGAATATAATGCAATGGGGGAATATTTGTGGGTCCTGATTATGCCAAATGTCTTATGTTACCAGTAAAGAGTGGCCTATATTATTTTAAATCATCTAGTCAGTGACAGAGTGAAATATTGTTATTCTGGTGTCTCTATTGTCCTGTGCTTTGGGTTTCAGCACCAAGTCCAAGCCTATTCATTTACACACACAATGTAATACCAAATTTAGCATTTTAATCAACAGTACATTTTTGTTAACCTTTTATCATGTCTTGGAGTATCGCAATAATATCGTATCGTGAGTTCAGTATCGTGATATGAGGGTGTTGGTACACCCCTAGTGTTTAATGTTTGACTTTTTTTTTTTTATCCCAGTTTTTCCCACAGAGTCTGTCGGGTCCGAGTATCGCTGAGAGCCAGCGTGACTGTGAAAGGAACTCAAACGGGAAGTCGGCAGATCACCTGCGGCCCTGCAGAAAGCAGCCCACCAGCAACCACTCCACCCATAAAGACACGTACAGCCCGACACGTGACGTCGAGAGCGAGCGCACTCAGCGGGGCTCTCTGTATCGCTCAGACCCGTATCATGAGATCTGCCTGCATCCCAACTCTAAACGACCCCTCACCTTTCACCCCGTTTCCCCCGGCGACTGCATCACCGTAGAGATGGCTCAGGAGAGGCGGAAACAAAGTGGCGGCACCTGGCCGAAAATGGTAGCGGTTGCAATGACGACTGCTGACAGCATCCCACCACTCTCTATTTTTAAGACCCCAAAGAAGCGGAAGTCGATATTTGACGCAGACATGTTTAAACGGCCGGAGACACCGTCCAAGCTGGACTACCTCAGTTTGTCCCAGAAACATTCCCCGCAGAGCTCGTGGGCCGAGGGGTCGCCACAGATGCCGCCCGACCCGCCCAAGCGCAGCGACTCCTTCAAGTTCAAACACAAACCGCAGGGAAGCTCCGCCTCTGATTCGACCATAACCACCGGCTCACCCCCGGCCACGCCCATTCAGACCACGCCCACAGACAAAACCACGCATGACTTTGATAATCGAGACCGCAATGGGAATGTTGTTCAGAGACAGGGGTCGGGGGAAGTGTCTGGACAGGGCGCAGATGACCCGGAGATGAGGAGAGGAAGACCGAACTCTGCACCCGCTCAACGCCGGAGCCTCACGCCCCTTAAGATGCCCTTTCCACAGGTGCGGTGCCTTATAAACACTGCTGGATCATATTTAATATGCACATTTCTAAGGCCTCTAAATGATCAAACCATTACTGACACTGACACAATCTACTTTGCAATCCTTCTGTCGTCTGATTAATAGTTTAGACTTTTTCATCATGATTGTACAAACGTTCACCTTCAGCTCGTGCTTTGTGTCTTTTTATTGTAAAAGTAAGAATAACTTTTATGTTATTAGTAATATTACAAGCACTTACTGGACTGAAGCAGCTGCAGAAGTTTACTTGATTATCCAAAGATTATGGAAAATCATGAGAATCAATTATGATCATCAGGCTTTTGAGGAAGGTTTATTAGTTCATCTCTCAATCATCGTTGTATTGCATTATAGGTTTTACAACTACAGAGCTTTTATCATAAAACTAGGCATTTAAATATCATCTTACTATATTATTGGAAGATATTGATATTTATTTGCATTTTACATTAGAATTTCATCTTACTTTTTGACCATATACATATCAGCATCTGCAGTAAATGTATTTATTTTTGAGCTTTTTTCCCCTTCTTATTCTCACTATATATCAGACTGTGAGCCATAAAAACCTGACATATCAAATATGATACTCAACAATAAATAGGCATGCAAACTTAAAAAAAAAAAAAAAAACCTTGTGTAAACTGTTCCAACTAATCCACACATGGTTTATCCCAAGATTCATCTTCACTTCCTCATCCTTTCTCTCTCCTGCAGAGCTTCTCTCATGAGGAGCATTCTCCTGAGCCTGTGGATCTGGTTCGGTTCTCTCCTTTCCGTTCAAATCGGCATAGTTCAGGCTTCTCACCTGCACAAGCACGTGAGTTTGACACCAAAAACGCCTTCACAACCATGTTCATTTAAAGCCATAGTTGAGTCTTAAATGGAAAGATTAGATGTTCACGCTGAGTGATGTCAAAAACATCTATTTGTGTGTTCTAGACACCACTCCCAGAACACTGTCTCCCTACCCTGCTGTCACCGCAGTCATGAGGAACCCAGTGTACAAGGCCTGGAGTCACTGTGTCAAAACCACTAACCCTCCTTCAGTTCCTGCACACACATACACTCAAGTCAGGTACGCACACACACACACATGCACACGCACACACACACACACTATCCTGACCCCTAAACACACCCACATACACATACACACACACTAACCCGACCCCTAAAAACACACGCACACACACACTAACCCGACCCCTAAACACACACACACGCACACACACACACACACACACGCACTAACCCGACCCCTAAACACACCCACACACACACACTAACCCGACCCCTAAACACACACACACACACACACACACACACACACACACACACACACACACACACACACTAACCCGACCCCTAAACACACACACACACACACTAACCCGACCCCTAAACACACACGCACACACACACACACACACACACGCACTAACCCGACCCCTAAACACACACGCACACGCACTAACCCGACCCCTAAACACACCCACACACACACACTAACCCGACCCCTAAACACACACACACACACACACGCACTAACCCGACCCCTAAACACACACACACACACACACACACACACTCACTAACCCGACCCCTAAACACACACGCACGCACACACACGCACTAACCCGACCCCTAAACACACACACACACATGCGCACACACACACACACTAACCCGACCCCTAAACACACACACACACACAGAAAACTTTCTGCATTTATACATAAAAAAACCCCCACATTTTATTATGTTTAATAATCAATTTTCCTTGTGAGGACCAGCAAAAAGTTCTTACAAAGTAGGGAATCTCAAGTTTTACTGTCCTTGTGGAGACATTTGGTCCTCACAAGTTTAGATAAACATGGCCACACACACACACACACACACACTGATGTATGTGGTCTGTTCTGATATGAGACGGTGAATCTCTCTCTCAGTCCGCAGCACCAGGGCCGATGGAGTGTGGATCTCAACCACAAGTGCTCTGGTGAACTCTTCGACAGCTCCCGCGGCTCGGGACAGCACAACACCAACTCCCTGCCCTCCAGCGCGAGACTGGGTCTGTAACCCGAACTTCCCTCTCATGTAACCTCAGTTTTTGTCATGTTCTGTGGTGAGAATAACACGTGGACTGCAGTTATTGCCACTTGTCAACAATAGAGAAGCTTTAAGGTCTCCTTGCATTTTTCAGCCGAAGGTAAAGCTTAACATTTGAAAGCAAAAAAATCAAGACGGCTATAAATGTTGTTTAATAAAGTAAAATGATCATAAGGATTATTATTATTATTAAACATTCTATTTTTATTTTACAGTACAATATAGTATCATTACTGTATTAATATATTTATTTATTGGCTTAATTTCTGTTACGTAATAAAATTATACGGTTTATTTTAGCAAACAACGACATTATTATTATTATTAAATCCTATATTTATTTTACAGTACAATAGTATTAATGTCATAATATATTTCTTAATGGTTTAATTTAATAAAATTAAAATAATAATATTTTATTTGACAAAACAATTTATTATTAATACAGGGTATCCGCGGGGTCTTGAAAAGTATTAAAAGGTGATAAATCAATTTTGGGAAAATTAAGACCCTTAAAAAGTATTAAAAAGTCTTATCACGGCTTTATAAAGTCTTAAATTTTGAAAGTATTTTTTCTAGGGATGCCCCGAATATTCGGCCACCGAAAATTTTCGTCCGAAAATAGCCCAAAAGTGCATTTTTGGTTTTCGGCCGAAAGACTTTTATGATGTGAAATGTTGTGATGACGCAAACAGAAACCGCGACCTGCACGTGCTTGTCTGAAGCAACATGTCTGCGGTGTGGACGTATTTCAGTATATCTGAACCCGCGAGGAGACGGAAGCCTTGTTTATACTTTCGCCTGCCTCCGCAGCGCGAGTCTCCACAGACAGCGCGCGTAACGTTACCTCTCCAAACGGTCGAGGCGACTTGACGCGCTCGCCGTTGTACTATTCTTTGAAACGACAGGGGACGACTCAAGTAACTGTCCTCTAACCATCAGGAATCGGTGTAAAGAAGAAAGATAAACACGTGACAATGTTTATTTTTTAGTAGCCTACCACCACCAATTCAAAAATAATCATGTAAACCTGAGATTATTACTTGTGACATTACAACAAAATATGTATAGGAATATGTACTAAATTAACGCTCTCTTAAATATTTTCTAATTTCACTAAACATATTTCATTAAGTTTCGTGTACATTTGTATTAAACATGGACCTTTGTTCATTAAAATGGCTTTTTATGCTAGTATATGCTCATTTTTAAAATGTAATCAACTAATTTAGACGTGCAAACTGGGTGCTGGTGTGATAAGTTCGTGCTCAGCTTTGTTTTTATGAGAGAACATTTCATTTTAAAAGCTTTCTGCAGGCCAGCAGATTATTATTTAATGTACACATGAGTGGGGTCAAGTTAAACATTTTAGTTTGAATTTTATTTTATACTGTGCATTGTGCTAAATAAATATTTGCATAATTTGTAATGGATTTATTCTTTGAAAATGTTAATTTGTGCAATTGCAATGCCTTGATTTTAGTAAAGTTTGTACACAGTCATAACCATAAATGCAATGGTACTTATAATTGGCATAATTTCTTTCGGTGTTTCGGTTTTCGGTTTTCCGGCCTTGGGTTCCTCTTTTACGGTTTTCGGTTTCGGCCAAGAATTTTCATTTCGGTGCATCCCTTATTTTTTCTGAATTAGCTGTCCAACAGTTTGAGTCCCAAAAACATCGTAAAAGTGTGTGAATTTAGTAATTTTTATAAAAAAAAAAAAAAACGAAGAACTGAGGCACATGTCAGCATGATTGTTGTTGAGGGTGGAGCAAAGTTTTGTTTTTTAATAAACTTTGCTTTGATTTACTATCCCATCCTATTTGATTTTTTTTTTATCAGAGTGGTATATAGTCTTTATCACAAACTAAAACTGTTAAGTTAAAAGTATCACTGATGTAAATGGTTACAGCTTGAAGTGGCGGTGAGGTATTAAAAAATATTGAGAAGGTCTTGAAAAAGTCTTAAAAAGGTATTAAAATTAACTTCAAGATTCCTGCATATACCCTGTAATAATAAATACTGTTTTTTAATTAGTACAAGAGTATTGCTCTACAAAATGATTTCTTTATTGGTTTAGTTTGTATAATTTAACAAAATATTTTTTTTTATAATAGTAATAGTACTTATTAGCATGCACCTGAAGGTTTGTCACCTTTTGCACCATTATAAGTTTGCACACATGTTGATGATTTATAATCATAATCAAACATCTGAGATTGACAATCACAGTCTAAAATATGCAATCTGTGATTGGTTATCTGAAGTCTGTAGTCAATAAGTGTTGCTCATGATGTAATTGTGGATAAACATGTAACTGATGCTGGTTCTGTTTGTGTTTGTCTGCAGGTTTGTCTCAGTACCGCGAGCAGCGCATTAAGATTCCCTCCACCCCTCGCTACGCTCGATCCGTTCATGGCTCTGATAGAGGTGCTGATCACTCATAAAAATCTCATTTATAACAGTACATGTAGTCAACACACTACCTCGATGATGAATGTACATATTACTGAACAAATCAAAACATGAATGACTTTGAGAAGTTTTTGTTTATGTTGTTGTTGTGTTTCAGGATCACTATCTCACTCTGACTGCAGCAGCCCGAGTCTCGTAACTCCGCCCCTTTCTCCTCTGGACGCCGCCTCCTTCACCAGCAGCCAATCACAGGGCTCCATCTCCGCCCACACCAGGCTGTCAGTCAGCCCTGTGCCAATAGACAGGAGAAGGGACAGGTAGAATTAGACATTTAAAAAATTAATGTTCCATCATAATTTACTCGCCCTCATTAAAATCTCTGAAAAAACTCACTATTTTTTTTTTCTCAATACAACGATTCATAGTAGGTACAAAAAGGACATAAAAGCATCATAACAATAGTCCATATGACTTGCACTGTATTACAAGTCTAGTGAAGTCATATGATCGATATATGTTAGAAACAGACTTAAAATTGAAGTTGTTATTCACTTCATACCCATTCATGCCTTTAAGCTCTTGTGTTTCACTGAAGTAACAGGTCTATAAAAACACGAGTGTGAGTAAATGTGGTGCTTTTGTCCTCATCTTACGACCTGTCACAGGCATTCAGTATTTGGGCCGTTCTCCTCCTCTTCAGCCTGTCTTCCTCTCATAGTCTGTTTATCTCCATTCTGCTTGACTCCTTTCTAGTCTGTCTGTTCTTCTGCCCCATTTCTCTCCTTTCTCTCCCTCCTGCTCCAGATGTGCGTTGCGTAACAGGTCTAACCTGAAGCTTTCTCGAGCTCAGAGAGCGTGCTTTGCGTCTTTACGGATCCTGAGGTTTGTCCACTACGCAGTGAGAACACAAAAACGAACAAACAAACTATGTTTAGGCTCAGTTTTTGCTGTTTAAGTGAATTTATCTGATGTGATTGTCATGCCATGTCTCTTTAAATGCATGCAATCTAAAACATCTGTGACATTTATCTGTGACAACTGATCAATAAAACTAATTATGGACTATTATTATATTATTATTATCGATTAATCACATCTGAAGGCTGTGCACATGCAAGTCAAGTTAATTTAGAGTTGTGAAAAGCAAATTTTTATGTACAAAACGCACCTGAAATTGCACAGATTGAGCTGCTGCTATGTTAAATGTAGGTTTAAAATGCTACATCTAGTGCATGTAATATATTTTATGACAGCAGTAACAGTAAATGGATTGTTGTAATTTTTTATTGAGTGATTTTAACCTTAAAACTGTGGCAAGCAGTTTTTTTTTGTGTAGAATGTAATGTTTTTATATTAACCATTTTTGCACATAATGTATAGCATACCCTATAGAGCTTAATATTAATAATATAAGTTTAATATTGCATTTACACTTACATTTGGCAGACGTTTTAATCGCTTTGAAATCATGTCTGTAGCTTTTTATACACTAAGCGACCAGTCAAAATTATTTTCTGTTTGGCAGAATGTCACAGATTATGATATTTTTTATAGATCATACAGCAACTGTTATTCTATACATATCTAAAAATGGCATGTGTGTGTACATGACACTGATTGTGGTGGTTTAAGAGCTGTTCGATGTTGGTTGATGAAGCCCATATTGTGTGTTTTCCTGTTTCAGGCCGTACATAGAAGAGCCACGATGTGTCACTATCCCCAAAGGGGTGGAGCCTCTGGGCATCTCCATCGTGGGCGGGGAGAATGGCGGGATTTTTGTTTCCAAGGTAACGGGGGGCAGCATTGCTCAACAGCACCACCTGGAGTTTGGAGATCAGCTGCTCGAGGTGGGTTCGAAAACGCATAGAAATAAAGAGCTTCCTTTTTAAATGGAAAACATGTGAATCTCTCCTTTTGTCTCTCTTCAGTTTAACGGCATTAATCTCAGAAACGCCACGGAGCAGCAGGCGAGACTCATCATTGGGCAGCAGTGTGACATCATCACCATACTGGCACAGTACAACCCACACATGTACCAACTGGGCAATCACTCTCGCTCTAGGTACACACACACACACACACACACACAATAGATGTGACTCTCTGGTGCTTCACAATCCTGACATGGCAAGTCAAATGTATTTGTATAGCGCTTTCCATTATATGGTTTCAAAGCAGCTTTACAGAAAAGCTTGGTACTAATATTAATGTCTTCATGCCTTATAGTTGAATTTAGCAGATTAGAGCTGGGCGATAATATAGTTTACATTTTGTGATGATACAAGCAATTTGATTTGATTTGCTATATACCGTATTGTTCTAAATATAAGACGATGTTTTTTTATTTTTAGATGTACATCTGAAAAAAAAACGGGCTTGTCTTCAGGGTACCCGCGGGTCTTAAAAGCCTTGAAAAAGTCTTGAATTTGATCATCTCAAATTAAGGCCTTAATTTGAGATGATCAAAATTCTTATATATTTCTTATAAAATTCTTAGGTCTTATATATTGTTTTGCCTTTGCTAGTATTAAGTTCATACCGTAACAAAATTAACTGGTATGCAGCGTTGAGTGCACCTCGCGCTCCACGTCATAGCAGAAAAGGCGATAGCGTGCGCACCGTTACTATGGTTACTAGGCAAGCGAGGTACAGAACAAGATAGCCTAGTTTAATCCGCTGTGGCCACAAATGACAGAATTTAAACCCCAAATAAGAGCTTATCTGTTAAAAGAATATATTTTCTACCCAGTCTTTTCAATAGTATCTGGCAACCATGAGCGCGTGCTCTCTCTACACTGCTGAAGAAGCGCGGATGATCTGAAAACACAGACAAGCTGGAGTTCAGCGATCTTTATTTAAGATTTTCTACTTAAATTAAAGTGTCATCCAGTCGGTCTGTGTTCTGTCACGAGCCGCTTGCGCTGTTTGTGCGACTAAATCTGCGATCTAAATGCAGGCTGGTATATCCACCAGTGTTCATACGAGCAAGAATGCAATGTTTCCCGAATATCCACACGATTTCAAACGTGACATTGATTTTATACAACAGTAAAAAAGAAAAGAAAAAAGGGTAACATTAAGTGATGTACTACATTGAAAACAGCATTGTCAGGCTTGCTCTGTTTTGCAACGAAATATGTGGCTTTGAACGAATCGTGAGATTCAATGAATGAATGACTCAAAGACTCACTCATAAAGATAGTGAGGTACTGCCACCTACTGGCGATTTTAATGTTTTTTTAACATTGCAAATTCAATGAACATTGTTTTATTTAAAGCATTATTTCTTTTTCTGTTTTTTTTTTAAGGTATTACAAAGGTAAAAAATGAAATGGAAAAATGTATTAAAGGGGGCAAATCTTGTCCCTTAATAGAAAAGGTGTGACTGCACCAGGGGGTACGGCACTCTAAAACATTGGAGAACCAAATTATGTAGAACTGCACAAGTGCTACTGCTAAAGAGTGCAATGTCAATCATTTCTCATAAGCTTAATTGAATTGGCCTAGAGAGAATAATTATTATGACATTTTCTGTCTAAAGACTACATATAAAATAACTACCAAAAGTGAAGTAACTGCAGTTTGACTAAAAGTTGACAAAAAATGCAAAGACTTTTCGTCAACTACAACTATAAAAAACAGGATGACTCAAATGTGATTAAGACCAATAAGCATTTTCGTAAATCAAAAATGGTTGCCAAAATGAACACTGGCCTACACACACGGGTTGTGCGTGCTACAATGCTGTTGCGTATGTATTAAATATGACTGATAATTTAAGAAAAATGTTTTATTTAATTCAAGTAGCCTCCTTGTATATAATTATTTTCTAGGGTTTAAAATGTATACAGATTTGACATTTTCCCCTCATACTTCTGTCGGAATGGGTACGAAGTTGGCACTGAATTTCATTTGAAATGGTATTAAAAAGGTCTTAAAAAGCCTTGAATTTAAGTTGGAGTATCCTGGGGGTACCCTGGTCTTCTATTTCCTCAAACTCAGTCCTGGAGGGCCACTGTCCTGCAGAGTTTAGCTCTAACCCTGATCAAACACACCTACCTGTGAGCTTCTAGTGATCCTGAAGACCTTGATTAGCTTGCTCAGGTGTGTTTGAGCTAAACTCTGCAGGACAGCGGCCCTCCAGGACCGAGTTTGAGGAGCCCTGGTCTAGACTTTTACATTTCAATAATATACCTGCAACAATTGGTGGCGCCAAATAAGCGTAAAATGAGTGTGCCAAGAAATGCAGTGTGTCAGAGTGTAAGTTTAGAAGATCGCAAGCGCAAAAAGCCGCCCCACTGTCATGTTTGCATGCCTCGCTGACTGGACCAAACTTCCCCAGTACGTGATTTTAAAACGTTAAGTTTCAAGATTTGACTTCTACTGTTGATGAAATTTTGGTAGGCTACATGGTTTTCACTATAGACCAATTTTCAGTTGGTAAACATGGTGACGTTTTTTGTGGGCGGAGCTTAGGTGGAGGCAGAACGATCCCTCTGGCCGCTTCCCTAACGCTAGTTTGCAACTTTTGTTAGCTTGTTTTTTTAACAATGACTGGAGAAAATCCGATTTTATCTTAATGTGTAAGGTCACTCAGTGAATTTAAATGAATTTAATTAATATTGTATATTGTATGTATTAATTTAAATGAATATTTAAATTAATACATTTTTCACTAACTGTGATTGTGTATATGTACATTTCTGAAATACATAGACAGTTTCCTCTGGTAACAGATCACTGTAAATTGTAATGTGGACTCTGTAAAGCTGCTTTGAAACGATTTGTATTGTGAAATGCGCTATACAAATAAATGTGAATTGAATTGAATTGATTAATTCTTATGCATGTCAACCAATGCTGCCAGCTCCCGGATGGAGTCGTCCATAAGCTCTCACTCCACACCCGGGACGCCCGAGACGCTCAGCGAACAGGACGAGGGCACCGTGACTCCGCCCTCCAAACAGGCCACGCCCACATCCAGCCCTCACAGCGCCGGCAGGTAATAAACGCATTATTTTTCCATCGCTGTTCAATTTTATTTATATAGCACATTTACAACAGCCACTAGGCGGACCAAAGTGCTTTACAGAACAACATGATTAAATGAAGATTAACATGCATAACAACAAATAAACCAAAAAATAAGAGCAACATAGCCAAGAGTAACCATAAAACAGGAGTAGCAAAACAGTTTCAGACTCAAATATAAATACATTTTCTGTCATTTTAGGTCGTTTTTATTACGCTGAAGTAAGTTTAAGTGTTTTTTTTTTTTTTTTTTAAATAAGTTTGGTCTTAGTTAGTTATTTGATGCTATAAAAACGGGGCTGTGACAGCTGTGATTGACAGCTTTTTTGGGGATTTTCGGTAGGAGATTGGAGCTTCAGCTTTAATTTCTTCATATCCATAACTGTCTATTTCACACTGACATGAGTTGCTCTGCAGTAAACTACTAACCGTTTCTGCGGGACCTTGATATCGCGACTCCACCCTCACTAATGCGCAGAATCAGGTCCCAAAAGTGAAGGGGCGTCATCCATCTTTTTCTACAGTCTATGGTGTGAACACGTCCACTGCTCTGATTGGTTTAACTGCGCCGTCTGCTCTGTGATTGGCCAGGGATTGGAGTGAGGGCAGGAAACATGCGGAGCCGAGGCAGGTGGTGCTGAGGAAGACTCAGGTGGATCCGGGGTTGAAGATCTGCGGAGGAAACCTGACAGGGGTTTTTGTTGAGGGCCTAGAAGAGGACGGTCCTGCTCGAGGAGTCGACGGCCTGCAGCCTGGAGACCTGATACTGGAGGTACGGAAGGGACATCACACACATTTGAGGTGGGCTTAGTGCTGTGCTGTATACCGGTTCATACCGAATACCGGTGTTTATTTTTGTTATGATATGATTTTTTGTATATACCGCAATACCGGTGTATGTCGCTTAAACAACGTTGTGAACGCAGGCGCGGCGCGACACTGTTTGAGAGGGTCTTTTCACTGTGTCACTGTGGTGATGCACACCTGTGTTACTGAGCGTGACGGTAAAGATGGAGAGGTTAAACTATAATCGATAACTGTCAAATTCTATACATTGGTTCACAATATCAACACTGCCCGCCTCAAATAGATTTCCCAAAAGGCTTTGACATCGTTGAATAAACATGAGCACTGCGCGTCTTAAAGTCAAAACGCTGCGCGGGTGTGTTTAAATGAAGGGAACTGTCTATCTTTAGAAAAGTTTCGATGTTATTTTCATTTAATCTTTGATAATTAGCCTGATAAAGCTGTGTTTATGAGCGCTGTGGTTGTGTACAGCCGTTACCGGGGAACCCGCCTCCTGCTGGCACCTCTCTGTAAACAGCCTTGCAAACCTGTATTAATAATAGTGTGGAATTGTTCCAGAATATTCACTCGTGACTGTAAAATAGTGCATTCTAAGTCAATCTACTGCAGTATTTCCTCTCTCAATCAGTAGAAAATGTGGTTAACACCCAGTCATGCTTGAAAAAAAAACCGTTTTTTTACGGTAAAACCGATATCATTTTTGGTCATACCGCCCAGCACTAGGTGGCCTCTACAATACGGTTTCCTGTTGTGATGTCATTTCCTGCCTCTACTAGAGCATACTAGTAGGCATACTAGAGGCCACCTAGTGCTGGGGCAGTATGACCAAAAATCAGTGGTATTACATTTTTCTAAATTATACCGGTTTTACCGTATTTGATGGTATTCTTTTTTTTTCATTTAAAAACAGTGTTGATATTGTGAACCTGTTGTGATGTCATTTCCTGTTTGCA
This sequence comes from Rhinichthys klamathensis goyatoka, assembly GCF_029890125.1. Taxonomy (NCBI): domain Eukaryota; kingdom Metazoa; phylum Chordata; class Actinopteri; order Cypriniformes; family Leuciscidae; genus Rhinichthys; species Rhinichthys klamathensis. Next base: position 55,284 of record NW_026607109.1, on the reverse strand, counting down.
GTGTAACTCGGTAAGTCTGAAGAATAAGACCGCTGAGGAGGTGTACCTAGAGATCCTGAAACCCGCGGAGAACGTCGTCCTCAGAGTCCAGAACCGACCCGAACACTTCAGGAGGGCCAAAGACGCACCAGGAGACGGGTTTTACATCAGGTAACATGAAGTTTTGAATGGAATATAGAATCATTAATCCCATTGATAAAAAAGATGATTGTTATTTATTACACGTCTAGAATATTTGTGTATGATGACATTAAAACTGCACAATAATTTTGTCCTTCTTAGAAAATGTTTGCATATTTATTTATTCTCTTCATGACCCTGTCTGGGTTAATCATGTGATTTATGATCAGACCGTTTCCTTTGAACGATAAAAAATCAGAGCAAATAGGTAAATATTAAGATATATACTGAATATTGTCATAAAGATTTATATATACATTATGATAATCTATATGGTTGCATGATGCTTTGCATATTCTTACTGTTCATGTGTTTGTCTTTCAGGGCTTTATTTGACCATGTTGGTGATTTAGAGCAGGAGTTGAGTTTCAAGAAGGATGATATCCTCTACGTGGACGACACACTGCCCAGGGGGAATTTCGGCTACTGGTTGGCATGGCAACTGGACGAGAACGCACAGAAACTGATGCGCGGACATGTGCCCAGCAAGTGCATGTAGGTCTTTATGTGATATTCGTGTAATAATCAGTTTTTTATTTATTTATAATTAAACATGAAAAGTTTCTTGAGTCAAGCTGTTTAAAGCCCCCCTGTAGTTAATCACTTAAAACTCATCTTTGATCACCAAAATTACATATTTAACTGTTTTTTTTCCTTAAAAACAATATCTTCATGTCTTAAAATAACTTGAATGTAACTCGACACCCTTGCCTCATTTAGTATGCGTGGTTCTATGAATATGCAAATGAGCCCCGCCTCCGCTCACTCACTCAGTTTAGAGATCCACTGGTTGACGATCACACGTTGATCTGATTGGTTACAAGGTCGTTTGTGACGTCAGAAACACCAGCGATTTCAAACCGTGTTTTTGAGACTGTCTTTGGTTCACTGCAGTTTTAAGGAGGAAATACTCAGCAATGCTGTCGACTTATGAACTTACACATGGTCTTAAAGTGTATTAAAAACACCACATACACACATAAACAACATTAACAGCTGGATTTTCACCACAGGGGGATTTTAAAAACTTCAGTGCACATGATAAAGCGTGTATGCATCTTATAAGATATATGTGTGTGTGTGTGTGTGTAGGATGGACCAAGACTCCCAGCGGCGGTACAGCATCACAGACGGTAAGGACGAGAGCGGTTCTGGTAAAACGCTCTCAGCCGCGGCGCGCCGGTCGTTCTTTCGGCGTAAACTCAAACACAAACGCAGCAGCTCTAAAGACGCCCGTGACACTCCTGCGTTAGACACCGTCAGCACAGACTCAGTGCTGTTCATGGAGGGTGAGAAACACACACACACACACACACACACACACACACACACACACACACACACACACACACACACACGTAGCTCTAAAACTTCATGTTTCATTTCCCATGATATGTGATGGTGTGTGTTCAGACTGTGCAAGTCCGGCCTATCAGCGCGTGCAGAAAGTGGAATCGGCCAATCGCAGGCCGGTGTTGATACTGGGGCCTCTTGTGGAGCCAATCAAAGACATGCTGCTCAGAGAGGCTCCTGGGAAATACTGCCGCTGTTTACCTGGTGAGATCTACTCACATTTGACACCTAATGACAATTTAAAGAGGTCATGACAGATAAAAAAACAACAAAAAAGAAACATTTTAATGTTGTTAAAACAAGCCGTTTTTGGAGCTTGAAAGAAAGCTAAGAAACTTGCCGGATGTTTTTTTTATTGTACAAAGACCTCTGGTATGTCAAAGACCAAAGCACAATATAATGTCATGACCCCTTTAAAACACTCACCGCAACTCTACCAGGACTGAGTTCTCATGTTTGGCGGTTTGTGACTGCGGGATCATGTTCTTTGTTCAGAGGGGATGAAGGCGACCCAGCAGGCCATCGAGCGCGGCGTCAAAGACTGTCTCTTCATCGATTACAAGCGCAGGAGCGGACACTTCGACGTCACCACTGTGGCCTCCATTAAAGAAATCACAGAGAAGGTGAGACTCGGCTCCTGGCGCTGGGTGGACAAGTTTCAGTTCGAAGTCAATCCATATAAATCTGAACTGATTTAATGAATATAAAAATGTTTTGCTTAAGGCCTATTATGGAGTAATTTAAAAGGAGAATCACCTCTGAGCAAAATGAGAAAACTCAAAATTCAAACATCTCGAAACATTAAGGTGAAATCTTGGTGGAAAATGAATACATTGCATTAAAAGTATCTGATAAATTAATAAATATATATAAATGACAAAGTAACAAATGTAACAAAACCGTAAAAAATGAGGAAATTCGTCATGAAATCAATGTTTCAATAGCAAAGAAAATCTAAATGGTTCTAAACCAATTCTTTACAATTGTATTTTATTAGTTAAAATAAATATTTACTATATACAATATTTGCACATACACAATATAATAAGTGTATGTATGTGTATATATGTATGTATTATGATACAATGAAACAATATGATGGAAAATGTAGTTGTAATACATGTATATAGTAAATATATTAATAAATAAATTATTAATAATAATAAATACATTTAAATAAAAATAAATGTATTCTCTCACTCTCTCTCTACAATATAATATAAAATATTATAAATATGATGTTATTTTAAAATACATATATTATATATCAGGGGTCACCAACACGGTGCCCGCGGGCACCAGGTCGCCCCCAGGGACCACATGAGTCGCCCGCAGGCCTGGTCTAAAAATAGCACAACTCAGTAGTGAGCTGCGTCTGAAATGTAATTGTATTCTGTTGATATTCTTTTTCAATCACACCTGTTGCATTTATATAGCATATATTTATATATTTATATTTAAAAATGACAATATCTTCTGTTCATTATACATGAGTTTAGATAAGTTTAGGTGAACTCTGACTTACTCTAGTTCAGGGGTCCAAACGTCGCTCGCGAGCTACCAGTAACGTTAGCTCGTGGCCTGATTGGAGGTTGCTCGTCAAGGAGCCGTTCACATATCGAGTCTTTTGCGTCCTCAAGTTCGTTATTTCAAATGTAGGTGCGAGGCAAGCGCGCTCATAATTAAAGCGACGCGCTATTTTTTTCCAGGTGCAGCGAGATGAAAAAAATGCAACTATTCAGTATGCCGCAAACGTACCGCAGGTCAACCAATCAGCTTCACCCTTTCCATAACAACATTGAAAGCTCAGTCAACATGAAGGATGGGGGTGCACCCAAACACTACGGGTGTTTTTCTCTTCTCCGTAAATAAATCTTGTAGCAGAGCTACAGCAAGTGTTTTTCGGTGGTGGAAATCTATTAGCTACTAAAACTTCTTTGTCATTGTGGAGAGCGCAGTGCATGGTTGCATAGCAACGACAGACGCCACGGGAAAATCAGATCGAATTTTACTCTTAATAATAAAAGATAAGCTAATGTGCATTGTAAAAGTCAGTAATTTATCTTTTTTGGCTCATTCTTTTTATAAAAATGATTTAAAGGCTGAAATATGTGAGGTTTATATTTTTATAAAACATTTTTTGTCAAAACTTTATTTGAACTTGTACATACTTGTACAGTAGGCTAGATAACATGTTGCAAGACACTCCTTTAAAATCTAGCCATAATTTTTAATGTTATTATTTTAATGTTTATGTAAACAAAAAGTGCATATTGATGCGGATTTATTTGTTATTTGCTGGTTTTCGACATACAACTTAGTGAATTGATTTCATTGTGTAGTATTAGTACTTTTTGAACAGGATTCTGTGATTACCGTGATCATTTTGGTCACTAATGAAATTAAATTATCATGCCATTTCATATCTAGTCATGATGAACTATAAAATCAACTATAATTATGTGTTTTTACAATATAATATGCAAAGTACAATTTTCTATAAAAAAAATAATCTCTGATTCTGTTCTTTTCTCTGACATTTAAGGGTGACATAGGCATACAAAAACCCTTTTAGGTATAAAATAGTTTAGATAGTTGTTAATATGCAAGTTATGAGACATTATTTCAGAGATTTAAGTATTGTATTACATGAGTAGCTCTCGGCCACTTTCATTTTTAAAAAGTAGCTCTCAAATGAAAAAAGGTTGGAGACCCCTGTTATATATAGTATTATATTAAATCTCATTATATTTATCACTCAAAACATTGTCATTCTTGACCGGTCTCGCCGTCTCTCTCTTTCTCTCAGGAGTGCCACTGTCTGCTGGACATCGCTTCTCACGCCATCGAGCGCCTGCACGTCGTCAACATTTACCCCATCGTCATATTCATACGCTACAGAAACGCCAAGCAGATCAAGTAAGTGACTACGTCACGGTCGGGCTTGTCTATGTCTCAATTCATCCTGAGCGTCTGTTTTTCCTCTGATTATTAATGTACCTCGTCTAGTGATGCACCGATGTGAAAATTGTGGCCGATAACCGATATTAATATTGCTGTAATGGCCGATACCGATATTAATATTGCTGTAATGGCCGATACCGATATTAACATTGCTGTAATGGCCGATACCGATATTAATATTGCTGTAATGGCCGATACCGATATTAATATTGCTGTAATGGCCGATACCGATATTAACATTGCTGTAATGGCCGATACCGATATTAATATTGCTGTAATGGCCGATACCGATATTAATATTGCTGTAATGGCCAATACCGATATTATTATTGCTGTAATGGCCGATACCGATATTAATATTGCTGTAATGGCCGATACCGATATTAACATTGCTGTAATGGCCGATACCGATATTAATATTGCTGTAATGGCTGATACCGATAATAATATTGCTGTAATGGCCGATACCGATATTAATATTGCTGTAATGGCCGATACCGATATTAATATTGCTGTAATGGCCGATACCGATATTAATATTGCTGTAATGGCCGATACCGATATTAACATTGCTGTAATGGCCGATACCGATATTAATATTGCTGTAATGGCCGATACCGATATTAATATTGCTGTAATGGCCGATACCGATATTAACATTGCTGTAATGGCCGATACCGATATTAATATTGCTGTAATGGCCGATACCGATATTAATATTGCTGTAATGGCCGATACCGATATTAATATTGCTGTAATGGCCGATACCGATATTAATATTGCTGTAATGGTCGATACCGATATTAACATTGCTGTAATGGCCGATACCGATATTAATATTGCTGTAATGGCCGATACCAATATTAATATTGCTGTAATGGCCGATACCGATATTTACCGATGTCGATATCTCTGTATAGAAAACACATAGCGAGGATTAGGGCTGCACGATATTGGTAAAAAATCACCTTTTTTTGGTTCAGTGTGGTCCGAATCAAAATGACAGGTGTGAAACCTCCCCCGGACCACGGTCCGGATCAAACAGATGAAATTTGGTCCGACGAAAAGAGGTAGTCTCGGTCCGGATCAAACTGAACAAAGGCTTGGTTCGTTTCTAGTGTGAAAGCATTTCTGCATGGTTCGGACTTTCAGACCTTTTACAGGAAGATCCGGTGGCTCCCGCATAGCTGGAAAAACAGAAGGTGGCAGGAAAAATGAGCCGTGGCACATGGGGAGAGGAGGAGACGAGGTTTTTAATTGAAGTATGGTCTGATGACATAAGAAGAAGTCAACTTGCAGTCTTCTCCTCCTTTCCTGCCGGCGACGATAAAATGTTCGCACGACGAGCACGTTCATTTGGCGCATTTGAACTAGCCTTGTGTATCGTTGGTGCTGCAGGTTATTATGCCATAAAAATAACAATATAGTTGCAACGATATGCGTCTGTTCATTCATGTTGTCAAAGTTACCCGCCGAATCAACAACACACTGACGTCAGACGCACGTCCATTTACAAACCAATCAATGTCAAGATGCAGCCCACATATGATGACGACAGGACGCACGTATGTCACGTAAAGTTCTTTAGTAAAGTTAATAATCACTCACATAATTGCAGTGTGAAACCAAACCAAAACTTTCTGACTGTATAAAATGTAACGTGAACTTTGGTTCGGACCTTGGTGCGGACTTTCAGGTGTGAAAACGCCCTGAGTATAATGACGTCAGGCTAATATTTATATGTAATTTGAGTAAAAAAATTAACTAAATAAAAATAATAAAGATATTGTTTGATAAGTGCTGATTGAAGTCCTTTAAATCCAAAAAAGTAGTGCTTGAAAAGTCCTGGAATTTCATTTGACAATCTTTCAAATGCATTTGACGTGTGTGTGTGTGTGTGTGTGTGTGTGTGTGTGTGTGTGTGTGGTTTGGCAACAGTGTGTCTGTACTCAGTTTGTGTGTGTGTGTGGTTTGGCAACAGTGTGTCTGTACTCAGTTTGTGTGTGTGTGTGTGTGTGTTTTGGCAACAGTGTGTCTGTACTCAGTTTGTGTGTGTGTGTGTGTTTGTGTGGTTTGGCAACAGTGTGTCTACTCAGTTTGTGTGTGTGTGTGTGTGTGTGTGTGTGTGTGTGGTTTGGCAACAGGGTGTCTGTACTCAGTTTGTGTGTGTGTGTGTGGTTTGGCAACAGTGTGTCTGTACTCAGTTAGTGTGTGTGTGTGGTTTGGCAACAGTGTGTCTGTACTCAGTTTGTGTGTGTGTGTGTGTGTGTGGTTTGGCAACAGTGTGTCTGTACTCAGTTTGTGTGTGTGTGTGTGGTTTGGCAACAGTGTGTCTGTACTCAGTTTGTGTGTGTGTGTGTGGTTTGGCAACAGTGTGTCTGTACTCAGTTTGTGTGTGTGTGTGTGGTTTGGCAACAGTGTGTCTGTACTCAGTTAGTGTGTGTGTGTGGTTTGGCAACAGTGTGTCTGTACTCAGTTTGTGTGTGTGTGTGTGGTTTGGCAACAGTGTGTCTGTACTCAGTTAGTGTGTGTGTGTGGTTTGGCAACAGTGTGTCTGTACTCAGTTTGTGTGTGTGTGTGTGTGTGTGTGTGTGGTTTGGCAACAGTGTGTCTGTACTCAGTTTGTGTGTGTGTGTGTGTGTGTGTGTGTGTGTGGTTTGGCAACAGTGTGTCTGTACTCAGTTTGTGTGTGTGTGTGTGTGTGTGTGTGTGTGTGTGGTTTGGCAACAGTGTGTCTGTACTCAGTTTGTGTGTGTGTGTGTGTGTGTGTGTGTGTGTGGTTTGGCAACAGTGTGTCTGTACTCAGTTTGTGTGTGTGTGTGTGTGGTTTGGCAACAGTGTGTCTGTACTCAGCTTGTTTGTGTGTGTGTGGTATGTACTCAGTTTGTGTGTGTGTGTGGTTTAGCAACAGTGTGTCTGTACTCAGTTTGTGTGTGTGTGTGTGTGTGTGTGGTTTAACAGCAGTGTGTCTACTCAGTTTGTGTGTGTGTGTGTGTGTGGTCTGTACTCAGTTTGTGTGTGTGTGTGGTTTAGCAACAGTGTGTCTGTACTCAGTTTGTGTGTGTGTGTGTGTGTGGTCTGTACTCAGTTTGTGTGTGTGTGTGGTTTAGCAACAGTGTGTCTGTACTCAGTTTGTGTGTGTGTGTGTGTGTGTGTGGTTTAACAGCAGTGTGTCTACTCAGTTTGTGTGTGTGTGTGTGTGTGGTCTGTACTCAGTTTGTGTGTGTGTGTGGTTTAGCAACAGTTTGTCTGTACTCAGTTTGTGTGTGTGTGTGGTTTAGCAACAGTGTGTCTGTACTCAGTTTGTGTGTGTGTGTGGTTTGGCAACAGTGTGTCTGTACTCAGTTTGTGTGTGTGTGTGTGTGTGTGTGTGTGTGTGTGTGTGTGTGTGTGGTTTGGCAACAGTGTGTCTGTACTCAGTTTGTGTGTGTGTGTGTGTGTGTGTGTGGTTTGGCAACAGTGTGTCTGTACTCAGCTTGTGTGTGTGTGTGTGGTTTGGCAACAGTGTGTCTGTACTCAGCTTGTGTGTGTGTGTGTGGTTTGGCAACAGTGTGTCTGTACTCAGCTTGTGTGTGTGTGGTTTAGCAACAGTGTGTCTGTACTCAGCTTGTGTGTGTGTGGTTTGGCAACAGTGTGTCTGTACTCAGCTTGTGTGTGTGTGTGTGGTATGTACTCAGTTTGTGTGTGTGTGTGTGTGTGGTTTAGCAACAGTGTGTCTGTACTCAGTTTGTGTGTGTGTGTGTGTGTGTGTGTGGTTTAGCAGCAGTGTGTCTGTACTCAGCTTGTGTGTGTGTGGTTTGGCAACAGTGTGTCTGTACTCAGCTTGTGTGTGTGTGTGTGTGTGTGTGGTCTGTACTCAGTTTGTGTGTTTTATTGACTCAGGGAGCAGAAAGACCCGGTGTATCTGCGAGACAAAGTGTCACAAAAACATTCCAAAGAGCAGTTCGAGTCAGCGCAGAGGATCGAACAAGACTACAGCAAATACTTCACAGGTCTGAGACGCGCACACACACGCATTTCCACGTTTGACGCACATGTGACGACGACGTGTTGGTGTGTGATTTGTGTTGGTGCTGTTCTGATGCAGGTGTCGTCCAGGCCGGCAGTCTGTCCAACATATGCACTCAGATCATGGCCATCGTGGACCAGGAGCAGAACAAAGTCCTGTGGATTCCTGACGGAAGCACGTGAAGAAACACACACACACTCACACACACATCTTTCACAATAATAACAACGCCTCGCTAGCAATCTCACACTGTTTCAACACTCCACTGCTGTACAACTCACTAGGGCTGGGCTCTGTGTCATGTTTCAGTCAATATTAAGCGTTTAATATTATATATTATTTGGTCATCTGATTGGAAGATTAGTTTGCATCATCATCACTCACAGTGTAATTTTATGTAAATATTGCTGTTTATTAGTTATCTTTGGCTATATCGCCCAGCCCTGAACAAACTCTCAGGCGACGATCACAACTCTAAGTGTCGTTTGCGCCGTGAGCGTGCAGCAATATCATGTTTTCTCTGTGGTAACACTAATTTATGAGGGCTTTCGTGTAGTTCTTCATGTTTACAGAGTTGATGTTTATGAACCAGCTTACTTGAACGTTTAACTTCATGTATCTGTCCGGACACAGACGCTCAATTTACGGTTAAAAATACTGACTGTTAGGTTTGTTTTCTGATCGCTGTGTTGAAGGATTCGTTCACCTGAAAATGAACATTTAATTTACTTTCGTGTTCAGTGCGACACGATAGCAGATGTTTAGCCGGACGTTCGAGCTGCTCTTTTCCACGCGGCACTGCAAAAAATGCTTTTTTTACTCAGTATTTTTGTCTTGTTTCCAGTCCAAATATCAAAAAAATCTTAAATCAAGATGCATTGACTAGATGAGTGAAATAACATAAGATATTATGTCCTGTTTTAATGAAATTAATCAGAATTAAGTGAGTTGATGCTTAAAAAAAGCTAAATTATCTGCCTATGGGGTCAGAAAAATAATCTTAATTCAAACAGAAACATTATAGACTAGACGGATTTCAGAAAAATGGCCTTCTATAAGAAGTGAGGAGCATTTATGGGTACAAGTCGGGAACCGGCCTACTTTACATATTTCAAGGGTGCTGAGTCACAAAAAAATGGTACCCAAGCGAAATTTTGAGTTTTTTACCTTCTAATTTGCATATCAAAATGGCCGCCAAATTGCCTATCTTGCTCAGTCGTTGGACCATTTTCCCCTAGTTTTTTTGTAAGTAGGCAATCAAGATGAGGAAATTAAGTTTCTAGATCGATAGTCAAGGGTCAGAGCAAAGATATAATGGAGGCAACTCATGATTGGCCACTCTCTAGCAACCAGACAGAGTACCCTAGCAACCATTTTGCAAAACCTATATCTCTGCATCAGAACATCGTATAGAGATGGGGGTTGGTTTATATCATTCACACTGACAAGCAGCCTTTGGAGTTTCATGATTGGCAGCTGTTAAGCCACTCCCTAGCAACCAAACAGAGTACCATAGCAACCATTTTGCAAGACCTATATCTCTGCATCAGAACATCATATAGAGATAGGGGTTGGGTTATATCATTCATACTGACAAGCAGCCTTTGGTGTTTCATGATTAGCCACTCCCTAGCAACCAAACAGAGTACCCTAGCAACCATTTTGCAAGACCTATATCTCTGCATCAGAACATCGTATAGAGTTGGGGGTTGGTTTATATCATTCACACTGACAAGCAGCCTTTGGAGATTCATCATTGGCAGGTTCCAAGCCACTCCCTAGCAACCAAACAGAGTACCCTAGCAACCATTTTGCAAGACCTATATCTCTGCATCAGAACATCATATAGAGATAGGGGTTGGTTTATATAATTCACACTGAAATGCAGCCTTTGGCATTTCATGATTATCCACTCCCTAGCAACCAAACAGAGTACCCTAGCAACCATTTTGCAAGACCTACACTCACCTAAAGGATTATTAGGAACACCATACTAATACTGTGTTTGACCCCCTTTCGCCTTCAGAACTGCCTTAATTCTACGTGGCATTGATTCAACAAGGTGCTTAAAGCATTCTTTAGAAATGTTGGCCCATATTGATAGGATAGCATCTTGCAGTTGATGGAGACTTGTGGAATGCACATCCAGGGCACAAAGCTCCCGTTCCACCACATCCCAAAGATGCTCTATTGGGTTGAGATCTGGTGACTGTGGGGGCCATTTTAGTACAGTGAACTCATTGTCATGTTCAAGAAACCCATTTGAAATGGTTCGAGCTTTGTGACATGGTGCATTATCCTGCTGGAAGTAGCCATCAGAGGATGGGTACATGGTGGCCATAAAGGGATGGACATGGTCAGAAACAATGCTCTGGTAGGCCGTGGCATTTAAACGATGCCCAATTGGCACTAAGGGGCCTAAAGTGTGCCAAGAAAACATCCCCCACACCATTACACCACCACCACCAGCCTGCACAGTGGTAACAAGGCATGATGGATCCATGTTCTCATTCTGTTTACGCCAAATTCTGACTCTACCATCTGAATGTCTCAACAGAAATCGAGACTCATCAGACCAGGCAACATTTTTCCAGTCTTCAACTGTCCAATTTTGGTGAGCTCTTGCAAATTGTAGCCTCTTTTTCCTATTTGTAGTGGAGATGAGTGGTACCCGGTGGGGTCTTCTGCTGTTGTAGCCCATCCGCCTCAAGGTTGTGCGTGTTGTGGCTTCACAAATGCTTTGCTGCACACCTCGGTTGTAACGAGTGGTTATTTCAGTCAAAGTTGCTCTTCTATCAGCTTGAATCAGTCGGCCCATTCTCCTCTGACCTCTAGCATCAACAAGGCATTTTCGCCCACAGGACTGCCGCATACTGGATGTTTTTCCCTTTTCACACCATTCTTTGTAAACCCTAGAAATGGTTGTGCGTGAAAATCCCAGTAACTGAGCAGATTGTGAAATACTCAGACCGGCCCGTCTGGCACCAACAACCATGCCACGCTCAAAATTGCTTAAATCACCTTTCTTTCCCATTCTGACATTCAGTTTGGAGTTCAGGAGATTGTCTTGACCAGGACCACACCCCTAAATGCATTGAAGCAACTGCCATGTGATTGGTTGATTAGATAATTGCATTAATGAGAAATTAGCCTTTCGCCGAGCCCCGCCCCCCTTAGTTACTGTTGCTACGTCCGACAAACAAATGGTCAAACACGACCAGCGCGACAGATTGCCATGACGCGAAGAGGTATACCCGTGCGTGTCAGTGACCTTTTTTGGAGCAATACCTCCGCGATATCCTCCAGATCGAGGCAAAAGGGGTTACAGTATGCAGTGAAGGGATATATTCAAAAAAAAAAAAAAAAAAAAAAGGCTATAATGCTTACTGTAACGACCTGTACCTCAAATGCAACCAGCACGGCCTTGAAGAAGATTTTATAAGCTGGTTCAGTGGCCAATTGTTTGGAGTTAGAAATATATAACTCGCGCTGCATATTTAACTTAGTAATTTTGCCTCAGATACAGGATTATACATTCGCTTTAACAAGCAGGTTGTTCATTACCACGACAACCACTTGCGTGTCATGCTGAATGTGATTTTTGTGTTTAAAAAGTAACTAACGTTATACATAAGAGACGGAAAGATGCAGATAACCATACATTATTTAAGGTTATTTCTATTTGTTGCGATATTGATATATGAACTGATGTTGTCAAGTAAGCTTCATGCTTTCCCCGTTGCAAACTTGCTCTCCTCTAAACTGTAGTCTACAGGTGCTGCACTGCTAGTTGACTGCTGCTCATTTCCCCCCGAAAATATCATGTTAACAACAACCCTTTAGAAAACGTAATTCCTTCGTGGATCCTCTTGATCTGCTTTCTCCATGTTTCTTTGACTAATCTCAGTGTCTCAGTCTCACACAAACTGCACGCGAGTTAACCATGTTCGACACATTTAACTGGGAGTGGGGCCGTCCACACTGTTTTATCTATTGTCGGCTTTGGAAACGGAAAGAACACAACTCCTCCAGACAATCTCTCGGAGTACCTAGTGTCCGATTTACAAACGCTGTGGGCGCACCGCTTCACCATCTTGCTTGGAGTCAATGTTTGACGGACCTGCTAACATAGTAACGGTTGCTATGATGTGTGATTGGACAATGGCCGTTTTGGGGGAGGGGCCGGCGAGAGGTCAATTGAACAGGTGTTCCTAATAATCCTTTAGGTGAGTGTATATCTCTGCATCAGAACATCATAGAGAAATGGGGGTTGGCTCTTTTGACTCATGCTAGCAAAGAGGACTTCCAACATGCTACACATGCTAGCTGTGAATAGCTACATGCTATTAGTGATTAGGTAAGTGCTAAATCATGCCTAGAACATGCTAAGAACTCTATAAAAACTCCATAGTAACCATCTGTGACAACTACCAACCACCTGGTAACACCATAGCAACCACCCATAACACCCTAGCAACCACCCATAACACCCTAGCAACCACCCAGAATGCCTTAGCAACCGCCTAGCAACACCTTAGCAACCACCCAGAACACCCTGGGAACACCATATCAACCACCCAGAACACCCTAGCAACATGCTAGCAACCACCCAGAATACCCTAGCAACCACCCAGAATACCCTAGCAACTGCCTATCAACACCATAGCAACCACCTAGAACACCCTAGCAACTGCCTAGTAACGCCCTAGCAACCACCCAGAATACCCTAGAAACCGCCTAGAAACACCATAGCAACCACCCAGAACACCCTAGCAACCACCTGAACAACATGAATAAGCCATATCTCAGCACCAGAACATCGTACAGACATGTTTGTTGGCTCGTATGCAATTTTGCCACTGCAAGCACCACTTCACATTTTCTTCAGGAAATGTACAGTCTAGGGAATGCTTTGTTTGCATAAAAAAATGAAATCTCAGACAACTTGCAATGGTGTTTTTCTTAGTTATTATGTAATATGGAATACATCACATATCATATATACACTGGGAACATTTAAGAGTGATATTGATTGAATATTTATGTCGGCCTTAAAAAATGACACAAATAATGCCTAATTTCACCTTAAAAGTTGGTATTTTGCATATATACATAAAAAAGACAGTGATCCTCCATTATATCTTTGCTCTGACCCTTGACTATCGATCTAGAAACTTAATTTCCTCATCTTGATTGCCTACTTACAACAAAACTAGTGGAAAATGGTCCAACGACTGAGCAAGATAGGCAATTTGGCGGCCATTTTGATATGCAAATTAGAAGGTCAAAAACTCACAATTTCGCTTGGGTACCAGTTTTTTTGGATTCAGCACCCTTGAAATATGTAAAGTAGGCCGGTTCCCGACTTGTACCCACAAATGCTCCTCACTTTCACTTTTTGGGTACATCCCATCTAGACTATTATTTTTCTGACCCCATTGGCAGATAATTTTGCTTAAGTGAGCAAAAACTCACTTTATTTTGATTAATTTCCCCAGAAAACAAGACTTAAAATCTTAATGCATCTTGATTTAAGAATTTTTTGATATTTGGACTGGAAACAAGACACAAATACTAAGTAAGAAAAGCATTTTTTGCAGTGCCCGGGCTGGAAAACCTCAAACCAATGCAGAAGCACCATAAAATAATGCGTTTTAAAAGCTGAGAGGGTTTTTTTCACTCAAAGCTGTGAAGAATCAGGATAAAGTGGGTTTTTTGTTGTGATTGTTTGTGATGTTTGACAGCATTCGCTTTCACTGCATGGAAAAGAGCAGCGGGAACTTTCTGCAACTCCGGGTTTGAATCGACAGGCGAATATTTTTCGTTTTTTTGGGGTGAACCATTCCTTTAAACGCCAATGTAGCAGTTTCTTTATTTCATTTTCTTTTAAGTGTACTTTTTTATTATTTAAATGAGCGATGCAATAATCTGCTGCATGATCATTTTACTATATGCTCTGATTATTTTTACTGTCCAGTTCGTTTTTTAACTCTAATTTAAATGTGTTTTGTTGGCTGAATGCTTAGTAGTGCTCGTATCGTAAAGCTCCCCTCCTCTTCAGAAACAGACGTGCCAAAGGGTTTCTTCTATTTTGCACTTGAGTTCAATGGAAAGGTGGACAAACCTACTTTATTAATCCCAGACGAGACGGGAGATTGAGTAATCCTCGTTCAGGAGTCGTTAGTTAATCCTCTCTGTAGTGAAACTCAGTGGCAGGAGAGCTTTGGTACTACACGAGTCTTCCTGTTTACCTTAGCCACAGTGACATCACTTCCTTTCTGACCCCGATGACCAATGAAACGAGTCGCCTGGTTTAGCTGCTTCAACGTCATGTTCATCATAACTCTGGTGTCTGTGTTTGTAGCTGGAAAAAACCCCACATAATTCCATTTAAAATAGTTTTCCATTATGTTTTATAATTGTATAACACATTGGTACAGAATCCTATGACAAAAACATGATTTTGTAATTGTTATATTAATAAAGTCTAAATTAAGCACGGTTGTTTAAACGTATTTTCTTCTTTTAGCAGAGTAACTTTGTCTTTTTTCCCCCCATCTGAGTCTGTTTTCTCAGTTCATGAGGACATCATGGAAAACCTGGCATTTTAAATTCTATAAAATTCTACAATCTGTGATGTTTTCATGGTGCAAATGGGGATAATATGGTTTGAAGTTCCTGTGAGGAGTCACCAGATGGCGTCATATCCTACTTCAGTGTGATCATCATAATGAGGGTTATATAAACATCAAATATCAGATGAAATATTATTTCTGGATGACGAAAATATCAGATGGCAGAATGAAGATTATTTGTTTTCGAGCAAAAGGATGAAAATAGAGCTCATGTCGATTCAAATGTGGCTAAAACAAACGTTTATTGATTCACTTTTATTTTTAGTAATTTTTTTTTTTTTTAAGTGAGCTTTTGTAAATATATTTGCATCTTTGTGTGGAATATTTGTCTTTTCAACAGATTCCTGATTTTGCTTTACTTCCCTAGAAGTGTGTGGATTCAGATGGAGAAACTCTTCAATGACGGGCATATTTGGAATCAAATCTGAATATTAATACATTTAGATATATGTTAAAAAAAATACTCAATAACTCAGTATTCATGATGAGGTGTAAAACACAGGCATAAATGCGAAAGCTTTACTATGGTAACCATACTATCCTCAAAAGTACCATACTGTGGTTACCAGGGTGTGAAACAGCCCATGTTTGGCATTCTGGGAACATTCGATTCAACAACAACAAAGAAAAGAAAAAGGGAACCATATGAGAACGTTAGAGGAACGTTCTGTGTTTGCTGGGAATTATGGCGGGTGCAATATGAATGACTTTAACAATGAAAAACAACTGATTATTGATTGACACATGAATATTTGTAGAAATTGCAGCCTTCTTTATAAATAAACACCATGTAGTAAATTATCAAACTTGTTAATGCTCTTAATTTGGAAGGCGTAGATATACATATATTTCAATATAAAAAAGAAAGAAAAGTATGGTGATTTTAAAAGTGTGTGTGTATAGTACCGGTCAAAAGTTTGGAAACATTACTATTTTAATGTTTTTAAAAGAAGTCTCTTCTGCTGAAGCCTGGATTTATTTGATCAAAAATACAGTAAAAACGATAATATTGTGAAATATTTTTACTATTTAAAAAAAGCTGTTTTCTATGTAAATATTACAGTAGTCAACATTTGAAGTGGATCAAAACCGTTCATCATAGTTATACATGAATTACAACATAACCCGTTCTTGTCTTAGGACAACTTTGATGAACTTTTTTTTTTTTTACTGTAGTAAAGTGTAATTTATTCCTGTGATCAAAGCTGAATTTTCAGCATCATTACTATTTATTTGATCAAAATATTAATTGCAATATTATTACAATTTAAAATGAGCTGTTTTCTTCTATGTGAATATAGTAAAATGTAATTTATTCCTGTGATCAAAGCACCATTACTCCAGTCTTCAGTGTCACATGATCCTTCAGAAATCAGTAAAATATGATGATTTATTATCAATGTTGGAAACGTTGTGTTGTGTAATATTATTTCGGACCCTGTTTTGTCCCCCCAGGATTTATTGATAAATGAAAAGTTAAAAAGAACAGCATTTATTCAAAATAGAAATCTTTTCTATCAATATATTTTACTATCACTTTATCAATTTAACATTATTCAATAACTTTTGCGCTACTTTTTCTGTCAGTAATCCTGTTGGTCTCGAGCAACACACAAATGTTTATTTAAGTATGTTAGAGGCATTTTAAACAAAGCGCAATATTTTGCCAATACATTTGTGTTGTGTACGTCAACAATAAGTTGATAAAGACATATGTTTTTTCTTTCGATACACCACTCGATTTTCGTCATAACTCTGTTGCCATGGTTACGTTCTCGGGCTAAAGCGCTTCGCTCGTGCCAATTTAGCGCTCTGACTAACTTGAAATCGTACTTTTTTATGGTGACTGAATATTTTGAATATTTTACCAGTATCTAAGCCCCCACCCCCTCTCATAATTCGCCCACGACAATAGATGATGTTTTTTTGAAGCTCGACAGATGTCTGTAAAATAGGAGCGACTGATGGATGTTTGGACTATTCGCTGGGTTTTGGAGACGTTTTGACGGGCATCAGACCGACTGACTCCGCCCTCCGGTACCTGTAAATCTGCCCTGAACTCGCCGGATGAATAGACCGGAGCTGAACGCAACACGTTACCGAATGAGCGCGAGGTGATTAGACCGCAGTCTGTCCATCACCAGCGAGCGCACGGGAGATCAGCTCGCGGACGGTCACGCAGGCTTTAAATCGTGGGAATGTTTTTTTTTTTTTTTTTTTTTATGATAAATATCCCCAGCACGACCTCGTTTAAAGACCCACCGACGCTTTTCTAGGAGTAGTGCGTTTTGAGGACGACTTTTCAACTGCGCGTTAGTGGTTGCGTGGAGAACCGAAGAGCGGGCGAGAGCGGAGAGCGTAGCGGGAGGAGAGTGCGCGCACACGGGCACACACTCGCGGGGTGTCCGCCCTGACCAACATGGCTGATCATCAGGTGTGGGGCGCTGAAATCAACAGAGAGACGCTCGATGCTCCCCACTGAAGAAGATGAAGATAACGACGGTGATGAGAAGCAGCTCTCCACAGTAATGACCTATCCAATCGAGCATTCAAAAGCGGGTCCGTCCTCGGTTCGGAAGATGGATGTGATCATCCCGTACACCTCCGACGTGCCGTGTGACCCTGTGAACGGCCAGAGGATGTGGTGGGCTTTCCTCGCCTCCTCCATGGTCACTTTCTTTGGGGGTCTCTTCATCATCCTGCTGTGGAGGACTCTCAAGTACCTGTGGAGGGTGTGCTGCCACTGCAAGGGGAAAAAGAAGGTAAATGACACCTGTTTCTGGGTCAAAAGTTTGGCCAGCCTTCACCGATCACTCACTCAGGATCTGAAAACCCTTGTTATTTGAAGACAAACACATTTGCAGACAAACTGGTTAAAAAACAATGGTGTGTTTTTTTAATCATCCCAACCACATATTGGGTTGGGTCATTTTTTTTACGTGTTTGAGTTATTTTTAGTTAAAGCCCAGCAGTCGGTTCGCGCCCTTATGGTTCAAATGTTAACGGTCTGGTGACAGTCAACGTACATCAGTTACTTCACACAATAAAAATACAATTATTGTATATATAGCTGCTAGCAGCAATTATCGCGGTTCAAGCACTTTAAGGCCTTTAAGCACATTTGTAAAATGTATTTATTTAGCAAGCATGTAGCCACTTGGATCATAAATGGAAAACATAATTTACAGCCAATACAGGCAACTTACTAAGGAAATATAGTAGATTGAAAGCTTTTTAATAGTTATCGAGGTTGAGCCAAAAACTTTGGACTATTTTTGCGAAAGTAGGTTTTTAAATGAATAATTTCCAATATTTAACGAACGGCTCGATTGACAGAGGTGATCCTAGGGTTCTACCATATGGTATGAATGTTGTGGGCTTGTGCGAAAAATCCCATGATATACAACCCTTTATGCATGTGAAAAACGTTAAGGTGGGCGATGTCTTTCAAATGTCTCACATTTCGTTCCCATCAGCCTCCGTTGATCTTGTCTGACAGCCGCTCAACCTTCATTGGCCAACAGCGGACATGTTTTTCAAGATGTCCTCATAGATAATCGCGGCACCTTGGACAAAGACACCGCATGCCAGTTTTCAAGTCAATCGGACTGACTGTTGCATAGCTAGCTCTAGCCGTTTTCCTGTTTTTTTATTTTTTATTTTACAGCTCCACCAAGTGAGCAGACGCCGTGTCCTTTTTCACGCGACCACAGACCGAGCCCATGCATAGGTGTACCTAGTTTGGAGAAATGATCTCATTTTGTTCAAGATGGATGTTTTTGTAAAAGTGGCCATGGCCACTTCGAACATTTTGACGTACCATCATGGACGTCAATAGAAATTTCGACTTTTATTTGATAATTATGACAATCAGACTCCAGAGAATCTTTCTGCACTAGTTTGCTTCCGATGGGGCGAAAAATCTCGGACTAGTTCGCAAAAGTAGGTTTAATTTTTTTTTTTTTTTTTTGTATTTATGAGCCATTACGTACTTTTGATCGCTGTAGCGCCCCCGTCAGGCCGATTGGGGCAAGCCTTGGTGACGTTGGAGACAGTGCGGGTACTACCAAAGACTATAGAATAACACAAGACTCGTCACTCGTATTGCTTTGAATGGGGAAAAGCGCAATATGGCGGAATAAGTCCCGCCTTTCAAGTGAGAGCCAGTCGCCGATTGGTAAAGTCATCGAGTCACTGCATGAATTTGATGTTTCCCCATTCAAATAGATGCGTTTCAAAGACGAGGAGCTTTAAAGATGGCCGCCGAGTGAAATTACTTGTTTAATGAGACTTTGGTACTACAATCCCTCAAAGTTTCAAGTATCTACGACTTACAGTTTGGACTTCGCAGTCACTTTTAGGGGAGAATGCTGATCCTTGGTAATTCTAACAATTACAATAGTGCTAGAACCCCTAATATATGTTCTAGATATTATGTCAGAGCAGAAGCATCATGAAGTGCTCATCAAACGTTCCTCCTCAATAGTGTTTAAAATCACCTCATAAAGAAAGAAGAAGACGGCTCAAATACACCAGTTTTCATTCGTGACACTACATCATATGTGTGCTGCTTCAGAGTTGACATCTCTTTACTATTATTTTAAAGTGGGAAACAGTGAGAATGAAGAATGAGTGGACGTCAAGAACATTTCATTTAATAATGAATGAAAAATAATTCACTGATGTCCTTTTATTTCTTGACACGTGCTGTTAAAATATAAACCATGAACGCACTAGAAGTCGCTCCGGATTGAAGTGTCTGTCTGTAGTTTTGTTCAGCATCTACCAAATTGTAAAACGCAATGTGAACGAAAAAGTCTTGAAGCCTGAAGGAGTTTTAGGCCTAATGTCATTAGAAAAGACAAGATTGAAAGCTGTGTAGTCGTTCTAAAGGATTTCTAGGCAGTTGCCAGACATTTGTTCCTGGAAAAGTGTTGTTTTCTTGTCTACCAGCAGCTGTAAGAGATAAAATCAACATGAAACACAGTTCACAGTTTACATCCACAATGGATATTTGTTAGAAAATAATGCAGGGCGGCACTTGATTTTATCTATGTGCAATTGATTGGATGGTGAAAAGTGTCTGTATTTGACATATAAATAAAGATAATAGCCTTAATGGTATCGGATAAAACAGAAGGTCTTTTCAGAGGTGGAAAGACAAACTTTTGTTGCCTTGGAATAACATGCGCTGTTGAATCATTCACACTGTAGGACAAAGCCTCTGTTTTGATTTCATGTTGACTTTAGATAAACAGTTTCACAGGAACACACACTGCGATTTTATTAACTTGATAATGTTCTTGTTTTGTTTGTTCCGCTTGTTTTGAAGACTACTGAGTGATTTTTAAGCAATCTATTTGAGTATAGCCTGCCGTGTATTTAATTCTGCATTCACACCTGTATCTGCATGAATGCTGGGCGTTTGATAGGAACACGGAGAGAGAAGAGAGTCCTATGTTCTGTTAGCAGAGACGTACCAGAGCTTTGCTTGCGTCTTTTCCTCATGTTTGACGTGGAGCCAGTGGTCAGGAATAGGTTGAGTTTTTACTGCCATTGTGTAGTCTGCCCACACACACACACACACACCACCCACCACACACACACCACAGCTGTTGCTTTCATTACAGGCCTGTCAAACATAGTTGTGTTCATTCTGCAAGAGATTTCAGGAAGCCTTTTCTCCCGTTCAGCAGCCCGTTCCACTGAAACACACAACTCTGATTGAACCGGGTGATTGAAAGTCAACATGATATCATTATTTATTCACTCTACCTATGTTCCTTGTCTTGTTGTGAATGATTCATATGTGACTCTTCTGAATTGTGACGTCAAATACACAGCAGACATTGAATATATGAGGTTATGTGTTTAGAGGTAGGTTCAGGGTTAGTACCTAGTTATTACAATTACTATAAGTACATAGTATGGACATGACGAACAAAACTGTATAATAAAGTGCTACCGACATTAGCTGTGTTTCAACCCATCCACCTATTTTTTTAATGCAAATTTTGGAATATCTCATTAAAAACTGCAGGATGGAAACAGCCAAGAAATTCTATAAATGCGTATGCAATCAAATGAGGCAGATATTTTTTTATCCGATAAGAAAACATGTGCATGAACTACGATGGAAACACGTTTACCGAATAAATCCCTCAATGCAATACAAAAATCACATGACTTTGCCTCACCAGAGGCTGTGATTGGATAACTGGACTAACCAGCGGACCAATGGCATCGCAGCATCTCAAATGTTGGTTTGGTGGATCTGAAACGCTTGAGCCGAAGTCTGTCATCAGAATGATTGTGTAAACCGTCTCACACGATAGCGTTCCCAAACACCAGCGTCCGAACGCAAGATCACATGACAGCGTTTATTGCGTTTCGTCTGACGCTTTTAGGCGAAACTCGTTTATTGTACGAAAGAAGAGCCACAGTTTCTTCCCCGATTGCAGCAACTTCCATTTTTATTACTTGCGTAAATTTCCCAGGAAGTGACGGGTTTGTTCTCTAGAAACCATGAGATGGAAACGCTGATTTATTGTCATATTTCAAGATAAATTCACAACTTTGAATGGAAATAGTTATTGGAGGATGCATCCTGCCTAATATATTCTAAATACTATTTAAGCTCAATCCCAATTCACCCCTTGGCCCTACCCCTTGTTTTCGAGTGTACCCCTTGGCCCTTAAAACAGAGTTACAAGGGCCAAGGGGTTGAAATATTCCCCTACGAAATGGAAAAACCCTTCATGTTATAACGTTCCTTCCTCGAAATGTATGTCTTTTCTGTTTCGGAAAGGTAATTTATTATACAATTTCTTAATTTAAATGACTATATCATTATTATAAGAGTAAATAAAGTGCACGGTGGTGTCATCTGGCGCTAAATTTAAATGTTTAACCGTTTGTGAAGCAATCTCGCCGGTGATTCGCGATGTATTCTGCGAACTTTCTCGTAGCCCTCCGTTTGGAGTGTGCCTCTGAAAAATCTCTGTTTCGAGGGCTATGTAGCCCTACCCCTCGATCTAAACGAGAATCGGGACACCCTACCCCTTGACGTGAACGGGCCATTGAATTGGGA
The DNA here is from genome assembly GCF_029890125.1 of Rhinichthys klamathensis goyatoka. NCBI lineage: Eukaryota > Metazoa > Chordata > Actinopteri > Cypriniformes > Leuciscidae > Rhinichthys > Rhinichthys klamathensis. The sequence continues at coordinate 33,053 of NW_026607109.1, read as the reverse complement.
TTGAGCCTTAGTCATTATGGGATCAGTCATTTTCTTTAAACTTTGCATTTGCTTCCCGAAAAATCCCAAAACATTGTTATATTTGTCATTTAATTTTATTCTATTCAAAATATAATTTCTATATATAATATTTCTATTGATTTCTAAGTTGAATATCAGTCGCATGGTTCTACATCATCCACACGTCCACTGTTCTTAAAGTGATAGTTCACCCAAAAATGATAATTCGGAAATTATTACTCGCCCTCGTTAGCCTGGGAAAACCCAGACAACTTCCGGCAAATTTAGATTTGCTGTGAAAGTTAGTCTGGCAAAGAGCTCATTCAAGCCCATTTCCAATCCGCCGAAATCACGGCACCAATCAGAAGCGTTGGGGCGGGCTTTACACGATGACGACAGCGCTGGGATTTTGAAGCAGATTTTGTAGCCTACATTACAAAGATGGATGCCGCCGTCGAACATTACTCGTTCCAATCAGCTATCGCGTCTGTTTTAAGCGATTTGAACGTTTCCTTTTAGTTAAAAACCGAGCAAAGAACAACACTCGGAGATGTGTCTCCGCCGCTCTGCATGCGTCATCTCCTTCATCGCTCTGATTGGGTTTAGGTCTATCCGCGGCGTCCGTTGGTGACGCCCCTCTGGAAATGATTTGTCTATGACGCTTTGCCAGACCATAACTCACTTACAACTGAGAATGCTCTGGTGTTAACCAGGCTACGCCCTCATATTACTCTGGACCTTTATAACTTTATATATTTTTCAGAACACAAAAGAAGTATTGCTTTTCAATGGGGTCCAAAACAACATTGCCATTCAAAATACCTTCTTTTATGTTCCACAGAAGAAAGTCTAACAGAATTGCAGTGACTTAAGGGCCAGTAAATGATGACAGAATGTACATTTGTTTGGGTGAATATCCACTAAATACTTGTCAAACATGTTTTTGTTCCACAGGGATTTACATCTGGCCGATCCAGTAAACGTAGCATTAATTGAACCAGTCTATCCGTCCATCTCCTCTCACTTACTCTGTTTTCATACATGCATCTTCCTCATTCAATCTGCCATGTCACTCTCCTATAGTGTGCATGAATCAGATGCTTGTTGCTAAGCAACAGGCGGCATATTCATTATTGAGCTGGGAAATATCCCCTTATGTAATTGTGCTTTTCCAAAGACCACACACACACACACCTGTCAGAGTGTGTGATCAGCAGTGTGTTTCTTTACCACAAACACATTTACATGCAGAATCTACAGGCGTCACACACACAATCTGAGCTAGAAATAGAAATCCACAGTCTGGTCACAATCTCCTTCAGATGAGTTAATGTTGATTATATTCTGATGTTCAACAGGATTCTGGTGTTTATTAATTACTTTTGCTCGCACTTAATTAATACGCATTGACATGCGTGATAAATCACATGCAAACGACAAACTTTCAATCTATGATGGTTAAACTTTGCAATTGCTCCGCGAATCACATGCGTTCTGAACCGGGAGGTGCCGGCCTGTACGGATCATGGATCAACGATCCCTATACTTTACATCGCACATCATGATATCGATGCTAAAACGATATATTGTGCAGCTCTAATAATATTGTAAATTAATAGAAACTATTTTTTTTTATTCGAAAAGCCCTTTTATAAATGCCTGTAAACACAGATAGTGTATCGTTTAAAAATGTTCGAATACGATACTTTGACTTCAATACTGGTTCCTGAACGATACTTTTTTCAGTAGTTAGCTTCAGTAAAGTTAGCTTCAGTAAAGTTAGCTTCAGTAAAGTTAGCTTCAGTAAAGTTAGCTTCAGTAAAGTTAGCATCAGTAAAGTTAGCATCAGTAAAGTTAGCTTCAGTAAAGTTAGCTTCAGTAAAGTCAGCTTCAGTAGAGTTAGCATCAGTAAAGTTAGCTTCAGTAAAGTTAGCTTCAGTAAAGTTAGCTTCAGTAAAGTTAGCTTCAGTAAAGTTAGCTTCAGTAAAGTTAAGTTAGCTTCAGTAAAGTTAGCATCAATAAAGTTAGCTTCAGTAAAGTCAGCTTCAGTAAAGTTAGCTTCAGTAAAGTTAGCTTCAGTAAAGTTAGCTTCAGTAAAGTTAGCTTCAGTAAAGTTAGCATCAGTAAAGTTAGCATCAGTAAAGTTAGCATCAGTAAAGTTAGCTTCAGTAGAGTTAGCTTCAGTAAAGTCCGCTTCAGTAAAGTTAGCATCAGTAAAGTTAGCTTCAGTAAAGTTAGCTTCAGTAAAGTCAGCTTCAGTAAAGTCAGCTTCAGTAAAGTTAGCTTCAGTAAAGTTAGCATCAGTAAAGTTAGCTTCAGTAAAGTTAGCTTCAGTAAAGTTAGCTTCAGTAAAGTTAGCATCAGTAAAGTTAGCTTCAGTAAAGTTGGCTTCAGTAAAGTTAAGTTAGCTTCAGTAAAGTTAGCATCAATAAAGTTAGCTTCAGTAAAGTCAGCTTCAGTAAAGTTAGCTTCAGTAAAGTTAGCATCAGTAAAGTTAGCATCAGTAAAGTTAGCTTCAGTAAAGTTAGCATCAGTAAAGTTAGCATCAGTAAAGTTAGCATCAGTAAAGTTAGCTTCAGTAAAGTTAGCTTCAGTAAAGTTAGCTTCAGTAAAGTTAGCTTCAGTAAAGTTAGCTTCATTCATTGAGAGGAAATGTGCGCCTTTTGGGTTTGTAGTCTTTGTAATTACGTATTTTCAGTCTTATACCTCAACAGTTTTACATCAAACTGCGACTTTCTTAACTTTAAAATGTATCTTTTAAATTGACAAACATCATGTGTGTAATTCAGGGCACAATTCAAACGAGATCAAAATATTTGTTATAGAATATAGACGTCCTTCGCGCTGGCTGATTCCGGAGAAACGTACGATGTAAACTTACGTTCCTACCAAAACATTATTCTTTTTCCCCCCCCGACCAAACCGGTTATAAAAATGCTGTCATTGTAAAAGGTTTCTAGTGTCAATGTATTGCTTGTTTTTTTCTGTTTACATTTCATGTTGTGACACTTCTCTTCTCCAATGATCGAACTGCTACGTCAGAGTGGCCAAAG
>NW_026607109.1:0-22500 GCF_029890125.1 Rhinichthys klamathensis goyatoka | reverse complement strand
ACACACACACACATATATATATATATATACAGTATGTGTATAAAAATATACAGCAAATACACACACACAGACATATACAATATAGATTTAATAATATATATATATACACACACATAAATTATGTAAACACAAACTTTTATGTTAGATTCGATTATTTATATATATATATACACTACCGTTCAAAAGTTTGGGGTCAGTGAGAATTTTATTTTTATTTTTTGGAGGAAGAAAATCAATACTTTTATTTATCAAGGAATAATTAATTTGATCGAAAGTGACAGTAAAGACATTTATAATGTTACAAAAGATTCTAACCCTAACCCTATTCATCAAAGAATCCTAAAAAAAAAAAAAAACTGTACAACTGACAGACCAACAACTGTTTCAACATTGATAATAATAATAAATGTTTCTTGAGCATCAAATCCTCATATTATACTGATTTGTGAAGGATCCATTTGACACTGAAGACACTGACACTGGTGATGCTGAAAATTCAGCTTTGATCACAGGAATAAATTACACTTTACTATATATTCACACAGAAAACAGCTGATTTACACTGGAATAATATTAATACTATAACTGATTTTTGTTGTATTTTTAATCCAATAAGCGCAGCCATGGTTAGCAGAAGAGATTCTTTTAAAAGTATTTAAAATCGTACCGACCCCAAACTTTTGAACGGTAGTGTATATATATATATATATATATATATATATCCCGTATTCCACCATGGGAATATATATACATTTCATAAAAAAAATATATATTTTTAATAAATTTAAAAATATATATATACTATATATATATTTTTTCTTTTATTTATAAATGTATAGGCTATATATATTATTGATATTTCTGCATTATTTATTTATTTTAATTTATTTATATCATCCCATTTTAAAAGGATATATGTATTTATTTATTCAATATAGATTGTGCAATATCATTTATGTAAATAGAAGTGGTAAAAAAGTTTGTTTTTATTAAAATTATGCAAATATATCACAAATAGACCAACATTAATGTAAATAATACCTCAAAATAGCCACATAAGCAAATTTCTATTTATGTATTAACTTTTCATACCTCTCAAGTCGTTCTAGAACTCTTTTAATAAATTAATATTTATATATTTATTTCAATACATTATATTTTATTGTATTGTTTAGATATATTTTTTAAATACATGCTTTTGTTTATTTAATTTAGATGGTGCAGTATAATTTTTGTAAATAGAAGTGGTAAAAAAAGTTTGTTTTGATTATTGTTTTAAAATATATTTACAAGATTTGTAGAGTAAAGTGCAAACTTATAAAAAAAAATAAAAAAAACACAAATAGCAAACCTGTGTTTTTAGTGCCATTATGGAGCTTTATCTAACGTAATGAACTTTCTCTTGTTGTCTTTGGATTGAATGGCTGAGAACGAATATATTCATATTTATTTATCAAGCATGAGATCTAAATGTGAAGCAGCTGATATGTCATTCTGTTCTAACGGTATTGTTATGTTGACGGATGAAACTAGCATAGCTTGTACTATAAGCCGCACCGGGGAAAAGATGTATAGGTTTATGTTTGCAGGAGGAGTTGGGGACGTGTTTGAAGCGGCTGTAGTTTCCATTAGTGTCTTCCTCTGCTTTACTGCCGGAGCTCGTCTCTTTGATTCACGAGGGACGTTTTCAGGATTAATTGGAGCAAGGCATCTCTGCCATCACTGCCGGACATTTTCTTTGAACTTTGCCATCTTTTAAATTAAATATTTATAGAGAGCGAGCATTTCTGGGCGACATTTTCATGCGAGATCATTAGGCCGGACAGATCTGCCGTTCGCAGCCAATTACTCGTAGTTCTGTTCCCGGTCCGAGGACGCGGTGTGTCTTTATAAGCTGTCACTCGCATCTTTTCAGCTCACGGTGTGTGTTTATCAGTGTCTCCTGTCTTCAAACAAAGCTTTGGCATGAACCTCGCAAACTCTGTCGAACGCAGCGACTGCATCTTTGCCGTGAGCGTGCGTGTGATCGTCTGGGAATGAAGACTAGTGTGTAAACTAGCCGAGTGCATTTCCCAGCTTATTCAGGACAAGAAATATGGAAGAGATGGTGTTGAACATCCAAACACAATTAATTTGGATTTTTAAAGCCATTTAGAGACAGTTTGATCTTAAAATAGATGATACTTTTTTTTTTTATTAGATTAATTAATAATTAATTAATTAATTTATTCAGCCCAAAGCATGAGACAAGCAATATAGTTTATTTCCAAATGTATTTGTTTATTCAGCTGTGCAATATAATAGAATAGAAGTGGTAAAGAAGTTTGTTTTGATTAAAATCTTGTAAATATATTTAACCCCTTCGCTGTCACGCCCCTTTTTGAGAATGGGGTTAAAATGCACTATTCAAACTTAAATGGTTGTAATTCAAGAAGCTTTGGAATATATACCTAAGTTTGTCTTGTTTTAAAGGAAACACTCAGCAGATTATTGCTGAAGTGAAAACACTTCAAAAAATGAAAGTATGAAAGAGTCATGGAAGTTTAAATTTACAGTAAATCAAATATACTGTACTATATATTTATTATTTTATAAAAAATATATATTTTACAAAAATATTTTTTACTTTTACTTTTACTTTTTTTTATTTTTAAACTTACTATAAAATCAAAGCTATATATCTAACTAAGTAGTGTTCCAAATTTGAAGTTGATATCACAAAAATTGAAGTTCCCATGAGATTTTGTTTAGGCGTAGTACCAAAAATAGCCACCGGGTGACATACATTCCATTGAATTTAGTTGTATACATTCTGCCTTAACAAATTAATACATTTCTGTCCAAATATCAATTCTGTGACCTTGGAACCTTGAGACTTAGACCTTTCTGACAATATGTGTTTTGTCAAGATCAGAAAAGGTTTTGCTCATAAATTATGAAATATAATGATGCCCAAAAGGGGAGGAGCCTGATAAAATTAATTTAGAGTACCATTTCTATGATAACACAACGTTCAATTTCAAAACGGTTTTCACAGGATGAATTCTGAGTTTGTAAGCTTTCAAATGATACCCAATTTATGATAACTACTAAAATATGTGATGTAATAAAAAAAGGCGATAATTTTTTTTTTATATTTTAGAGGATAATATATATATATATTATACTTTTTAGAGGATAATATTATATTATAATTTTTTATTGAAAAATACTAGATTATATGTTTTATTATGAACTTTTATTATGATTTTTTTGAGGTGCACTCTTGTCAAAAAATCATCGGTTACTCTTCTTACATAATTTGTAGCAAAAAACAGCAGTCAAATATCTATTTAGCAGTCTTAGACCTTTCCAACCATATATAGTTTCAACTTTGTCATAATTAGATTAGGATTTAATAGTAATATAGTGAAGTAAAGTTAGGCGTCCCGTATACGGGACGGTGACAGTTAAGGATACAATAGTAACATGTGCATACTTATTAAAAAAAATAAAAAAAAATGTTTTTTGTCCATGAGACAATCAATATATCGATTTTTTCCAAATGTATGTGTTTATTCAGTATAGGTTGTTTTGATTAAAAATCATATATTTATCCAGATGTTCTGTTTTCTTCGGGATAGTTCAGTTCTCTTGCACCTGATTGGTCAAACACAGACCCATGTGTGGAGTATATCTCATGCTAATACTGCCGTTTATGGCTTCAGTGAATGTGAAAACCGGATATGTGTCAGTATATTAGAAGCATTCGGTCTTAAAATGACAACAGCCTCTTCCATTTCCCTTCTCCATACAAAATAATGATCCTGGAATGAGCGCCGGTTCTGTATCTGACGAGGTGCATCATTATCATGTCAGACCCACCGTTCAGTGCTGCTATATCAGCCCAGTTATGCTAACAAGTAGAGGATAGATGTCTAGAATAGCTCAAGACCTTCAGGAAAGAGAAGTGATTAGGGGTGTAACGGTTCACAAAATTCACGGTTCGGTACGATACGATACACTTGTGTCACGGTTCGGTTCGGTACGTTTCCGATACAGCAAAAAGAAAGTAATGCCAGAGAAATTTCCTTGATTTAATTTGTTTAATTATATTTTTATTAAAACTAACATCATAAAGTATGATATTTTTTAACTTTGAGCAATGATGGAGCTATACTTGAGTTTTCTTAGGAGCTTATAAAACAAAACAGCTCCTTGGACAAAATGAAATGTAATATTGTAGTAGTTATAAACAAAGGTTTATTTTAGTTCAGATTAACATTTGAGGGCAGCAATTGTATTCATAATGTCGAAATAAAACCGACGTGATGTTACTTGAAAGCATTGTAGCCGACTATTCCTGCCACACTTCCATGGTTACAGTTAGTAGAGTTAAACAGTAAACCCATGGTGAATGTGCTGATCTGTGGACACTGGATAGTTCATTCATGGCACAATGTTTCTTCCTGGTTTCAGCGCTGTTTGATCCGCTGTAAATAACGGAGAAATGCGAATGTTTCTCACTAGATCTCGCAGCGATGTTATTACTTAAGTGGCGAATTCAAATGCTTTCTTTACTGGATTCCTCTGTGTAGTGACAGTGCTGATGATGAAGATCGGCTCGCGCTGCATTGGTCCACACCAGGGGCGTTGCTACTAGACATTAAGCTCTACTGGGGCACAGGTCCCCCATTGTTTGTCTGAGATAGCAAGCGTAACTAAGGAGGGCGGGGCCTACCGATAGGTAAATTAAATTTGTTTGTTTCAAAAACAACATGCTGGGTAGAGTAATGCTGCGTTCCAGGCAGGTTTTTGAGCACGTAAATCACGACTTCAAACCACGACTCACGACTTTGTAGCGTTCCAGGCCAGTCACGCCAAACTACCTGTGCGCAAGGAATTGTGGTAGCTAGATGTAAACAAACCATTGTTGTTTTGTATGGTTTCGCGGGCTATGTGACGTCAGAGCTCGTAACTGGGAGTGCATCGATCTAGTACGAGTTCACGGGTGGGGAAGTCACGGGTTTGACTGCCGTTCCAGTGCACTTTCACGGGTATAAGGTTGGAAAAACACGGGTTACATGTTGCCTGGAACGCGGCATAAGTTAGGGGGGTTCGGGGGCATGCTCCCCTGAGAAAATTAGGATTTCTCGGACCTACATATGTGCATTTTAAGGTGTTTGAATGCCAACAAATTGGATAACAATAGCTTTAAAATCATGTTACACGAATTTCTTTTTTCTTTGTGCCATAAAAGGCAATACTGTATGAAAATAGAAAACTTTAGAAAATAGAAAACGGAGAGAAAACTTTCTTGCACATTTGCATTCTTCTACATTACACAATGTTAATAATGAATAATTAGCCTTTATATTTTTCAAGAATTTTCAATTAACATTTCAATAAATCAATAAAGAGTTAATATATACTATATAAAATAAAGAGCATGTATATTCTAAAAGAAAACAAAGTTCCCCAGCCAAGTCCAAACTAAGTTGATTTATTTGTTGAGCATTTTGGCAAAACGGTCAATCACTTGACTCTGACTCAATTTTACTTTTAAGATTATTTGTATTATTTAGAAACTTTTGTTTCGTCATGTTTTCATATCCTACCTCGCGTGCCAACACCGGACTTCGGTGTGCTCAGATGTGTGCGCGCTGCTGTTGCTAGAAAACACAGACGCGCGCGGATTTCTGTCGCGTGGGTCAGCTTCTGTTTCGGTTAAACTGCGTTGCTTTTACAAGCATGGTTTATTACTGCGTTGCAAATAGATCATTTCTATTACCCTATAATATAATTTCTATTAAATACACTGACAAATAAAATAAATTGTTAAACTCAAACTTCAGATTTACTGGGGCACAGCAGATTTATACTGGGGCACGTGCCCCAGTAAAATGGGTCTGGCAACGCCCCTGGTCCACACTGATAAACGGTCCGTCAAACACACAATAACGAGTGGTTTCGTTCCGCTTACATTACATTTGCCAGTTGATGTTGGGCAATGTTGTGGTCACGCCAGCGTCTCTTACATTATGAGCGCGCTTGCCACGCGCGATGCGCCTACATTTGAAAAAACGAAATTTTGGTCGGCAGGAAAAATGGTCCAACGGTTCAATACGAATATGTGTATCGTTACACCCCTAGAAGTGAATGATAGAAACTCACAGATGCTTGTTAGTGCCTTGATAATCCTTGCATTTATTATCTGTTGTATTATTGCATTTATTAAGGTTTTGATTAATGGTGCTATGGATACTTTTGCATCTTCTCATTATGCTGTGATAAACAGAATTGTTAAACATCGTTAACTCTAATCAGAATGAAGGAAATGTTGATGGAAGGGTAAAATGTGATTAATGAAAGTGATATGAACGTTCATGCTGACATAGATTATCCGCTCCTGATATGAAAACTCCTCTCTCTCTCTCTCTCTCTCTCTCTCTCTCTCTCTCTCTCTCTCTCTCTCTCTCTCTCTCTCTCTCTCTCTCTCTCTCTCTCTCTCTCTCTCTCTCTCTCTCTCTCTCTCTCTCTCTCTCTCTCCCAATTCTTTATGTCCACATCTGTTTCCCATTATTAGCTCAGCGTATTTTAATGTGGTTGAGATGGAGGGCTTCTCTGTTAGATGGTGTCCGAAGGTGCGCAGGATCAGGATGGAGAAAATCTATTTTTTATGCCAGAAAGTTTCCAAATATGGATGTGATTTCCTTTTTATTTTGCATTTCTATATGATGTAGTAATATGCATTCTATTGGGTGATTTTGTAAACCGCCCAGAAATGGAAATGCTTGTATTATTGAACAATAAAGACGAAGAGGTTTTGGAAGGACAATAGGACTTTGTCTCTGTTCTTTCTGATTTCTTCTTCGCTATGAAAGGGCTGAAAAACATTTGTCGGCACAGTGGCGAATATTTTAGTTTATTTTAACAATAATTCTTCCTTAAAAGCAGCTATAAATGAGTCTCTTCAAATTATTGACGACTCCGCCTGTAGTCCAAAATTGTATCCCTTAAAACTCATCTTTGATCACCAAAAGGACATATTTAAATTTTATATCTTGAAAGTAACTCGACACCCTTGCCTCATTTAGTATGCATGCGCAGCCCCGCCTCCACTCACTCCCTCAGCTCAGAGATCCACTGGTTGACGATCACACGTTGATCTGATTGGTTACAAGCTCGTTTGTGACGTCAGAAACACCAGCGATTTCAAACCGTGTTTTTGAGACTGTCTTTGGTTCACTGCAGTTTTAAGGAGGAAATACTCAGCAATGCCTTCGACTTATGAACTTACACATGGTGTGTCTTACAGCAGATTAAAAACACCACAAAGACACATAAACAACATTAAAAGCTTGATTTTCAACACAGGGGGACTTTAAAAACACTGATAGCGAACACTTTCCCCTCTTATTTTTACTATAATAATAATAAACTGATTTCTAATCCAATTAAGAATGGCTTCCTATAGGGCTGTCACTTTACGTTCGAAAATCGATTGCACAATCGATCGGACAAACCAACACAAGTATCGAAAACGAAAATAGTGAATCGCCTTTTTTTTATCTTTTTTTTTTTTTTTTTACCAAAAATGTGTTTTAGGTGGACAGATCAATACAGCACACAGAACATGTAGGATGTTGGAAAATAACAATGTCTCTTCTGTTCACCAAATGCTTTTTAATATTCGCTATTACTTCAATGCAAGTGAACAAGCGCGCTGTAATTTGTTGCGCAGTGACGTGTGTGTGTGTGTGTTCAAGTAAGCCAGAAATGAGCATATTCTGCAATACGCTGTATTTAAAGGAGCTGTATGTAAGAAATGTATTTCAATTAATCATAAAATGGCCCTGATGTGTCTCTAGACATTAAGAAATCATGTTCATTTCAAATACTTATATCACTGACAACAGTAGTACGGCCACGAGATTGTCATTTAAAAAGTGAAGTTGCAGCCCTCAACTGATGTTGATGTTGTCATCTTGTGTTTTGGCCTGAAGCCCCACCCTCCACCTATCTACCAATCACGAAGTCAGTAGTGTTTTAGCATCCGGGTTGCCAGCTCTGCTCTAGTTGAAAGCTCCTTGTAGCAGCCTATGTTCCTGCTGGATCCTGCAGCCTATCTGGCAACCTCGAGTCAGGGGGGGAGCGGGAGGGGATGCACCGCTCTACAGTAATTTGAAAGTGATTGCAGTACCAGTTTTGGCCACAATCTTACATACAGCTCCTTTAATATATCATGAGGATCACGAGTTGCGTATTTGCGCTAAATCCGCACAGATTTGGCTAACACGAACTTCCCCAGCAAAGTGAGTAAACAGAAACACGTGATTTGACAGCGTTTCCCACCAAAGTTCTTTTGTACGCGCATCTGGCGGGTCGAGGGAGTTAATCTCAATCCCTGAATGTTGCGCTCCTGTTTGTCATTGTGCTGAAACTTCACGCCAATAAATCATCAGGAATATTGCTGACTTGTGCGTCTCAAGCGCCCTCTTTACGCTCGTCCTAATGCCTGTTAGGTGTCCGTGGATTTGGTGTTGAAAATGGAAACGACTTTAGACATGGAAAATCGATTTTACAATCGATTCAATGAACACTCATGTCTCAAAAATCGAACAGAGATAAAATCGGTGTCATCGTGATCGGCTCGTCAGCCTGACACTGATCGCTGATGCCGCTTCTGTCCTCGCTCGCATTTTTCTCCATTTTTTCATCCAGACAGTTTAAACCAAACACCAAATGGCTCTTAAATCTCAGCTGCCAAAGAGTAAACACGCATAAAAATATAGGACATAAATATAGCCTTTGATGGCTAATAAAGCTGAGAGCGAGCGATTGATTCTGACTGGCCAAGGCCAGCTGTGTTTGGATCTGCTAACCGTCAGAGTTATTACCTGTTTCTGTTTAACTCTGGCTCTGTTTCAAACCCTAGTCTGCTGACGACATGGAGACAGACCCTCATACGTCTCTGATGTGGACACTTATAGTCTCCATTTCAAGTGATTCAAAGGATTTCAATAGGCATTACAGAAGCAGGCTTTAAAAACGCACAGTGCACGAATATTGAGTCGATTTTTAGGCTTGAAATAAATATTCACTACCGTTTAGGGCTTGTAAAATGTTTTAATGTTTGTGAAATAAGTCTCTGCTCACTAACGCTGCATTTATTTGATCAAAATACAGTACAATCTGTCAAATTGTGAAATATTATTACAATTTAAAATAGCTGTTTTTTCTATGTGAATATACAGTAAAGTGTAATTTATTCCTGTGATCAAAGCTGAATTTTCAGCATCATTACTCCAGTCTTCAGTGTCACATGATCCTTCAGACTTAAAGTAACAACAGGTCGTTTTTTGCTCTCGGGCTCCCCCTACAGTTGGGAAACAGTATTGTCCTCTAGACCTCTACTACTGTCGTAAACTCTGTCATCCTACATGCACGTGCATTTGTTGACAACCATGATAGCCCTGAACACTGTAGGAGGAGGTCACATGCAGGTGTTCTGCTTGCGTCGCGTGTGAAATGTCTTCATCCCAGGTACAGTGGCATATATTTCAGCATGTCATATGAATATAATTTCATGGGTTTTATTTTTTTTTCTAACGACAAATGATCGCGATGCTCACGTTTACAAGCCAGCGTCATTATAGTAGCCTAGTCTATTGGTTACCGTTTTACTGAATCTAAATGATACTTCAATGCAATGTTTGAGTGGTTGATAATAACCATATATCGTCAATATTATAATATCAAGCTACCATAAATGAATCTGCAAATTTTTACAAATCGATTTGCATTATAGCTTGAGGCAAGACAAATAAACAAATATCACAGACATGTTAGGTATCCTAAAATATGATTTTATTAATAATCTCCCTCCTTTCTTTGTACATGTTGAGTAGACTACACTTTTTAGGTCAAACATTTGCTATTTGCATTTCATCGATTGCAAAGTTCAAATCAGAACGAGAATACTAGCGATAGCTAACCATCAAAAACTAGAATATCGTTTACTAGCTACCAGATTGATAATTCGCTACTACTCTAGCGAATTAGAGAGGTTAGAGAGAGGCATTCTTTTTTCGATGGGGGGTTCGATGCTCCCTGCACACGCAAGGTCTCTCGCTCGCTTTCTCTCTCTGCCGTCCGCGCGCGTTGGAGCACAGTCTCTGTCTCGCGTGCTAGCTCGCTCTAGATTCCGGGAGATTTGAACTAATTTGCGGTATAACTTGTCGATCACGAGTGGCTCAACAGGTAGAGATCTATAGATAAACTCATCTTTCAGGCATTTGACCGACCGGGTTGACAATTTAGCGTGAGAAACCGGGGGTGTGGCGTACGTGTGAGCGTGTGAAACCAATTAAATGCGGGTGTCTCACGGCCAATGCGTGAGAGTTGGCAGCTCTGCAACGTTGATCCTCGTTCTGCCTTTAACGCGATCACTTTCTCTTTTTCTCTTTTTGCTTTGCTCCGATAAAACCTTTGCTTTCTTGTTTTTCTGTGCTGCTTCGGCCATGACTGTAACATTTGGCTCGCAAGTCCGATTTTAAGGAAGTGGGGGTGGTGGTGGAAGTGACGTATATGCCGTAAAGCAGTCGAATTTTGTAGTTCTCTTTGTTCACCGGTTACTACCCGAAACCCGAAGTTTAAAAGTACGATTAAAAACGCTACAGACCCCGTCAGGCTATGGCAGACGTGTCATTCAACCTATTGTAAGTCGATGTACCATCACAAGAGACTTGGAAATATATTATGAAGGCTGAAAAGTTACCTGTTGTTACTTTAAATCAAAATTATGACTTAAAAGTAAAAAGTTTGACATACTAAATTGAAATTATGACTTAAGTCACAGTTATGACTTTTAAACTTGAAATTATACGTCAAGTAGACCTATGTCAATTTCGACTTGTCATAATTTTGACTTTTATTCTCATTACTCTGAATTTTGATGTCATAATTAATTATTCTGGCCTATGATAAAACTACCAACGCCTCTCTTCTGCTGCATTTATTTTATCAAAAGTACAGTAAAATTTTGGGAATTTTATTACAAATTAAAAAAACTGTTTTCAATGTGAATATACAGTAAAGTGTAATTTATTCCTGTGATCAAAGCTGTATTTTCAGCATCATTACTCCAGTCTTCAGAGTCACATGATCCTTCAGAAATCACTCTAATATGAGGATCTGATGCTCAAGACACATTTATGATTATTATCAGTGATGAAAACAGTTAATATTTTCGTGGAAACAGTGACAAATTTTATTTTTCAGGATTCTTTGATGAACAAAGTTCAAAAGAACAGCATTTATTTGAAACAGAAATCTTTCGTAACATTATAAATGTCTTTACTCAATTTAAGGCATCCGTGCTGAATGAAAGTTAAAAAACAAATAGCAGATTTCACTGACCGACAAACTTTTGAACAGTAGTGTAATTATAATCAACATTTTTCATGTTTTATCCACCATCTTGGAATTATTTGAGATCGGCTTGCAGTGCATTATGGGATTGTCTTCTCTGAGAAGTGTGAAGAAACTGCTGATAACATTACAGTGCCTGAAACACTGCCTATAAAGAGCCTCGAGGTTCAGTCTTAGATATCATGTAGCCACTGTATCTTTAATCGTGTTCAGAGAGATGCTCTACAGTATTAACAGTGATGTGTGTGTGTGTTTAGATGTGTGTGTATATACCAGGGATTTCTCAGTAACGGTTTAAACAAACACACAATCGCGTCACACGAAGTTTAACGCTTGAATCTTCTCGACTGTTATCGGCTGAAATGGATGTTTCTTCCTTTTTTGGCGTGTAGAAACTGAGCCGAAGACTGTTGTTGAATCCCTCAGATTCCAGTTTGGCTTCAGGCAGTATTATATTTATTGTATCAGTGTGTTTTATCATACTTAATACTTATCTGGGAGAATTTGCTTTTGGAGATGTTTGGCACCTCGGCAAGTGTCCTGAACAGACGAAAAGCAGAGTTCAGTTGCTCTAATACGCTTCTGCATGAATCAAAGTTCAACTTTACTTTCTAAACGCTCAAGTTAAATAATCTTTAATAAATATTGCAATATTCCATATATATATATATGAAGAATTTGATTTAATTCTGTCTGTAATCATAGTAAAGTCTGTGCATCCGAAAGTGATCTACTTCTTTTAAAATGTATTTTTTGAACGATGTGTTTCTTGTTTCCCGGTGCGTGTGTTTGTCGAGTGTAATGTGATTACGTGTGTGTCTGTTGTTTCTCATGGCTGTGTTTGGCTCTCAGCGCTGACAGTCTGATACCACACATGACCTACAGATACAGATCTACACACAGACATGGACACACACTTTTATACCCTCTTGCAATATGCTGTTTTACTCTAAAGTTACCATGAAACCAGAACCGGCAAATCTTATTTTTATGGAAAATTGCAGTATTTATGAAAGAAATCTAAATGAAAGACGATCAATATCAACATGAAATCTAAATGAGATATCAACATGAAATCTAAATGAGATATCAACATGAAATCTAAATACCCCACACTTGTATCGAAGTGTGGGGTAATGCTTGCACCAGTTATACAGAAAGGCTTTTCTTACTTCAGAAGAAAGCGATAAGAATTGTGACTTATAAAGGTTTACGAGACCACACAAACAAACTGTTTATAAAATTGCAGACCTTGAAATTAAAAGAGTTGGTCAAATTTAAAATACTACAAATTATGTGGAAAGTGAAAAATAACTTGGTGCCAATACATATTCAAAACAAATTCATGCTAATTACAGACAGTAACAACAGAAGAAAAGGTAATTTTTGTGTACCATATTCACGCACCTCACAAAAACAAAAAGGGTTTCTTGCAATTGGGATCAATTTATGGAACTCTTTGGACATTGTGCAAAAAACATGTAACACGATTGTTGAATTCAAAAAAATGTATAAAAAAAATGCTCTGAGAAAATACGAAGGCAGTGAAGCATAAGAACCAAGGTTTGACAAATTTGAAATTGTTAATTATTTAGATGTGAAGTAATATTGTAGCCTACCTCGATAAAAAAAAAAAAAAAAAAAAAAAAAAAAAACGGCGAGCCATCTGTTTTGTGTCAACTAAGATTATTGAAAAAAGGGGCATGAAATTATAAGACTAGGTCTTCCTCATGCTCCTATTCAGCATTGAATGTTATTATTTTGTTGTTGATGTGATTAATATTGTGTCTGTAATAACATCATGACTGAATAAAGAACTTGAATTGAATTGAAAAAAATCTAAATGAGCTTATTTACTTTCTTAATTCGTGTTCCTGGTTTAGTTGTGAATTATCAGCACTGATGTTCTTCTAAAGAAAAACATGTTTGCCTTCATAATCTACAAAAATGTATAACTTTCTCCACCTCTTTCCTTTTCAGCTCATGTCAATCACCTTTATACACTACTGTTTAAAAGCGTACGGTCAGAAAGTTTTGTTTTTGGAAGAAATTAGTTCTTTTATTCAGCAAGGACGCATTAAATTGATCAAAAGTCACATTAACGACATTTATAATGTTACAAATAATTCTATTTCAAATAAATGCTTGTCTTTTGAACTTTGTTCATCAAAGAATCCTGAAAAATTAAATCTATCACAGTTTCCACAAAAATATGAAGCAACACAATTTGATAATAATCATAAATGTTTCTTGAGCATCAAATCATCATATTAGAGTGATTTCTGAAGGATCATGTGACACTGAAGACTGGAGTAATGATGCTGAACATTCAGCTTTGATCACAGGAATAAATTACACTTTACTATATATTCACATAGAAAACAGTTTTTTTAATTTGTAATAAAATTCCACATTTTTTACTGTACTTTTGATAAAATAAATGCAGCAGAAGAGAGGGGTTGGTAGTTTTATCTAAGGCCAGAATAATTAATTATGACAAAAAATTCAGAGTAATGAGAATAAAAGTCAAAATTATGACAAGTCGAAATTGACATAGGTCTACTTGACGTATAATTTCAATTTTAAAAGTCATAACTGTGACTTAAGTCATAATTTCAATTTAGTATGTCAAACTTTTTACTTTTAAGTCATAATTTTGATTTAAGTCTGAAGGATCATGTGACACTGAAGACTGGAGTTATGATGCTGAAAATTCAGCTTTGATCACAAGGAATAAATTACACTTTACTATATATTCACATAGAAAACAGATATTTTAAATTGTAAAAATATTTAATAATATTACAGTTTTTACTGTATTTTTTGTCTTAAAAATAAATCTTACCGTCCCTAAACTTTTGAACAGTAGTGTATAGGGACACTTTTACCATCCCATCCCTGTATGAAATCAAGTCCTCTACATTTCTCACATGTAATCTTCTCTGTCTCTTGGAAATATTTCACATTATGGAAGTAAAATGGTTGTGAGTGCATCTACACAATACATGAAACTCATCCTGGTGTGTGGTGAAGTGTTTACAGAGCGTTAAGGGGCATGTGAATGTTTCAGTGTGTCGGTAGGCCAGTGCTAACGTGTGTGTGTGTGTGTTTCAGTGTGGCATGTAAGGCCGACTGCTGGTGTGTTACGCGTCTCACATATGTGGGATTCTCTGGCTGTCGTGTTGAACTGTGACACCGGACTCCAGCACTGAGATCCAGTTATAGACACACAACCCAATATAAGCCTGCATAGGAAGCGCTGCGAGTGTGTGTGTGTGTGTGTAAGTGTAATAGAGGAGCGGGTGACTGACATCAGCATGTGAAGGTCACGTGTGTTTGTCAAATGCTAAACGTCATACGTGGGCCGTCGTAAGATACTCCGAATGCTTTCCGAGCAGTTCAACATTACATAATAAAAGTCATATATAAATGTATTCAATCCTTATGGAGATCTCCACCCTAAAGATGAAGCTCAGACACACTCTCGGACGATTTAACCAACTTGCAAGGGCCAAAATAAGAGAAAAGCACTGTTGTTTACTCATTACCTTGATTATTTATAATAATAATTAACATTTTATCTTGAAATGTCAACCAAAAGAGCAAGAGCATTGACTTTCCTTCTCAGCTAATGTCACCAATCCCTCTTGTTTTTCATCAGTCATATCCACCTTATTCCTGACAAGTTTACTGCGTTTTGAATTATGGGTGGCACTGGCACTTCCGGTTTGGGGAACTTCCATTCAAAAAGGATGAAAACGAATAATTTCAAATCATCAGATTGCCCTACAAATAAAGCTGATTTATTTTGAGAATAACATTATAGCCTACTTGGTATTTTAACATGACATGTTATAACAGGAATATCTACGGCAAGAGCTCTTTTCAGTCGCTGCTTTCTTTTCCTCATTATTATTTTCTTTTTTCCCTTTGTAATCCGCTGTTAAAGTATGAAAAAGGACAACATTTGTGGTCTGTTCTCCCGAACTATTAAAATCCCCAAAGAATCGTCTCTTTCCAAGTTTGTTTTCACTGTTAAATGTAATGTATAACCTGTCAAAATGACGGAAATCACTTTGAAATAGTATCACGTAATGCTGAAGTTAATAAACATTTTTGATCAAGACAACATAAGTTAAATAATACAGATATATATTAGTCTACTACTGTGATATTTAACCAAAGACTGGCGCTTTTAGGGTTATTTGGTCTGTTGAAAGTAGACCTTGTTGATGCTTTTACACTTTTAAATGTTCTTTTAATGTTCGATGGTTGAAGGGTGAGTCGATTAATGTCATCTCATTGTGACACTTTTTTAACGCATTGCGTTCATAGAGCGAGTCTTTCACTGATTGTTTACAGCTTAACGGAAGTTACACCCATAATTCGTAGGAATAATGTGGATAGAGAGAGACATTATTTTATCGGATCAACTTCTCACGGGTTTAATTGTGTTTCCGCATTGAAAATCCTGTTAAATTGTCTAAAATGGTGAAAATTTTGCAATTACATTTTATGGTTATTGTTATGTTACTCATCTTCAGTACAAAATATTATTTTTTTCATTAATAGTGCATTTTATTAGATATTTTGTTTCATATGCTCTCTGACAAGTCAGCTTTCCTATTATTATTATTTTTAAATAAATGTATTTGTTTAATCTTATATTAGATGTTTCCGTCTGCCACCGAACATCATAGAATCTCACAAGAGATTTTTGCTTTGTGATGTTATATTTATGACAATTAAACATGTTTCCCCCAAATTATCATTACTGTAATGCATTCAGACAGTGGACTTTTAATATGCTTTTAATACTCAATGGTGGGATTTCTCATTCCCATTAGATTCGAATTATTGTAATACAGAAATTTATACCATATTAAGATGATTTTTTTAATTTTTAAATCAGAATAAATTAAATGTAGTACAACTTATACAATTATGTATATATATATTTTTTGCATTATGGTACCCCCCCCCCCCCCCCCCCCCCCTCCCCTCAAATAATTTATATAAAATAATTAAAATAAAAGTCATTTGACTTCGAGGAAGAACATTTCTCAATAAAATAATGGATAACACTTTACAGTAATGTTCATTAGTTAAGATTAGTTCATGTATTAACTAACAATACATGTGTTACTGTATTTATTAATCTTTGTTAATGTTAGTTAATAAAAATACAGCTGTTCATTGTTTGTTCATGTTAGTTCCCAGTGCATTAACTAATGTTAACAAATACAACCTTTGATTTTAATATTAACTAAGATTAATTAATGCTGTAGAAGTATTGTTCATTCTTAGTTTATGTTAAATAAGGTAGTTAAACTAATGAACCTTATTGTAATGTCTTTTGTTGCCAAACATTAATATTAGTTTGTCTTGATTTCTTTTTGATTGCGTGTGTGTGTGCAGGACGTGCAGCGGGTCATAACTCTCAGTGACGGAGTGATTAAAGGAGGAGTGCAGCGCGAGACGGAGCCGGCGAGTGAGGTGGGATGGATGACCTCTGTGAAGGACTGGGCCGGGGTCATGATCTCTGCTCAGACACTCACGGGACGCGTGCTGGTGAGTCCTCTTCAGTCTCGCTCAGTCTGGCATATCGTCCAGCTCACACATTGCAGATTTATGAATTATAGAAAATCAACTGGATTTTCAACCAGAGCGAAAGTTAGGGTGTATTCACACCAGGAAAGTCCGATAGTTCACTTGCTTTGGTCCGGACCAAATAAGTTTTTGTTTTTGTTTTTTTTGGTACGGTTCGCTTTCACACTGCTCTTTTTGCAAGTGAACCAAAATGTGTAAACAAAACCACACGTGTGCTAAGGTCGTCCATTCATTGGACAAGGATTCTCAAGTAGGGAAATCAGGAAGTGCAAAAAAGGCTCAGCATGGAGATATTTCGTACTGCAATATTTGTTCTTTTACTAATTTTGTGTTATTCTGTACAAACGCAATATGAAGAAAATGTTAATAAGGCAGCTCGTCTCTTCGAAGCTCCAGGTCAAACCACGACTCATTTTATCAAATGTAGTAGGCTACAACAGATCACTTTCCCATAACGCAACTCCGACTACGGAAGCCTGTTAACTCAAAGGTGCAGTGCTTTCTTGCAGTTGGGTCGGTTCATGTTCACACCGTAAACGAACCGTACCAGAGTTTGTTTGGAACCGGACCGAGACCACCTCTTCAGCTGGGTCTGGGTTCGGTTGTTTGGTCCGCACCCGAGTTCGATTGCTGTATTCACACCAGCCCAAAAGGTCCGCACCAAGGGGGGAAACGAACTAGAGTTCGATTCAATCGAACCAAACAAGGCAGGTGTGAATACACCCTTAGTCAATGACAGATTGAACTAGAATATTTCTGGTATATATCATAGACTGTAAAAAGAAATGGGCAAAGTGTCTGCGACGTCACCCATAGACTTTCTGAAGTACGGTTTTGAGGCCGTTTATGGGGGGTATGGGCGGCGCCATCTTTTGAAAATCTTGGGAAATCCTAACCCCGCCCACTGTCTGGCCAATCCATATATGGGTAAAAGGGCGGGCTTTGCGTGAGACTGAGCCGTGCGCCTCTTCAGCCGAGCCGCCTCAGCTGTAGCGTTACAAGATCGACTGGCAGACTAGGCTACTTTTTACTACGTGAAATAGTAGTGGAATGTCACTTACCGGAAAAAATGGAGCGAAGTCCTCCTACAGTGTCGGTTAGTGCAGTTTATAGCAGAGCAACCCATTTTATGTACGATATTTCAATACAAATGTTCAGAAAGGATACAGAGGTGGTATGATGTGTTGTGTCAGATGATCATGGTCGAGACGTCAAATTTCAGGAATTCCACTCGACTCAGCCCGTTATCAATCAAGCTGTCAATCAAAGTTAACCACGCCCTTATTTGTCATACATTTTATATCTGAATACGATCTAAACTAACGAGTTAGAAAAAAATTCACCCCCCTCACAGTTGTCAGGCACTCGGAACCAATCGAAAAATACAATAAAAGTCCATGGGACCAACCTGTAAAAACATGAATTTATGCTGTGAAAACGGACATTTTAACATGCGGTCTATGGAGATTTGCTCCCTTCCTAGCGGATTTTCGATGTATTGCATTTTTTCGCACTACCGGGTAGGCTTCATTTTTCAGATTAGAATGTTGCCGCTTGGCAGTGACGTGCGGTGATGTCTTAAAGAGGCTAGGCACTGAGTTATGAAAGCCAGATTACCTGATTTATTGTTAAGGCTAATAATACATAATTAAAAGTAAACGTTACGCACAAACGCAGCATAACAAGAAATGTACAAATCATGATGTATATCGTGTACTCTCGCAGTCTCTCTCTCTCTCTCTCTCTCTCTCTCTCTCTCTCTCTCTCTCTCTCTCTCTCTCTCTCTCTTGCACACACACACACACACACACCACACACACATACACAGGCAAACACCGGTAGTTAATGTCCACTCCAGCATCAGAATGCAACCATTCTTAATCCTTAATTGTTGCACAGCGGCCAATTATGTCTGTCAGCAAAAGTAAAATCACACACTGCTCAATTGAATATGAAGGCAAATGGCTTGCATTAATTCAACCACATTTATCAATTCAATATTAAGCCCAAAATAGTTTTTGACTCACCAATCGGTAGATTATTTGTACGTAAAATCCATCCGCCGCTGTTTCCTCGTAAAGACGTCGATCACAACTTTGTAAAACTCGTCTTTACGGCCTTCAGTTGCTGCACTAGTCCATCTAAGGCTGGCGTAGACCTCCCTCTTGCTGTTAACTCAGATTTTGAATTAAATTCGAGCTTGAAAAAATGTCTTACTCTGTGATCACGGCCGGTGCTGTCATTTTGACTTTGAATTTGGCGTGGATTAGGCATAGGCTAGCTGTGGTGTAATGACCTTAGCTACGCAAATATCTCGATTTTAATTGGTCCATGTCTGATATGTAACGTAGATGGGTACGGGCATAGCATATTTACGCCCAAAGGCACAGCAGAGTTGTGCCTTTGGCAGGATCGAAGTGCGCATGCGCAACAGGGGTTTTTCGCTTGTTGTACCATTTGTTTTTTATTTGATTATGCGTAACTGCTACATTTGTCATCGTAACGTCTAAACAATTGGAATAACACCCATATTGCATATATAAATCACATGAATAAACAGTAAAAATACAAGTTTATTATTTAATAAACATTTTTTTAATTTGGGCAGGGTAGGCAGTGCCTAGTTTGCCTACCCAGACCGCACTGCCGCTTGGTATATATTCTTCACCCCTCTATTAACTTATAGTGTAAGAAAAAATTATGCGGACGTCGAAGATCTCAAAAATTTAGTTTTTAAATGAAGTTTATTACAGCATAGCAGTGGACAGGGTTCACCGGCATCAGAATGAACCCAGAACATCCAAATCTCAAACCTTTTATCCTGGTCTTAATGTAATTAAAGTTGCTCTGGTTGCAACAAGGGCTGGGTATTGACACAAATTTCACAATTCGATTCGATTTCGATTCACAAGCTTGCAATTGATTCGATTCCGATTCAATATTGATTATTTCGGATATCAGGTACAATACATGGCAAATTTTCTCAAGGAAAACAAATCTCTTAGCTAATGCTGTAAACTATGAGAGTCAGTTGTAGCCTACTAGGCTTCATTAGCCTACTATTATATTGAAGGTAAAATTACTGATTTGTAGCTATACAAACACTTAAATTACACTTTTATTTATTTTTATAATAATACATTTATATGAAATATAAACATTTAAATGGTGGCTGTCATAAAAAACTTGCCAGATTATTCAAACATGCATTAAATATCGAAGAACATTACAAATTATAATGAATATGTAATATGGTGCATATATTTAACAAAATGCTCCTCTTTAGAGTTCATTTTTCTAGCTGACTAACGAGTTTATGGTCACATATGGTTTTTCTGAGGTAAATGTGACGTTACATGACATTGTTTACAAGTTGTTTTACTGACGTCTTTCACGGTTGAAACACTGATTGAGCGATTCCATGTGACATGATACGGATTTCGATAAGTTGTACTCTGTCTTTTAACACACTTTCAGACGCTCATTCATGTTTATTTCGCGCTGTAACTGGTATTATTAAGGCGGAAGAGAAGATCATGTGCGCTCCGCTTCTCTTGAGCTGCGCCAGAGCGATCTCACGCCACAGCGCCAAAACGGTATTTATGTTTTTGAATTTCGTAAGAAAATGAACGTAATTTGAAATTTGAGACTTTATTTAGTATCAATAGTAACAAAGCACAAAGATTATTGCGATTTATTGGATGCGATGTTCCATTCATTCATGAAATGAAAACAGGATGACTAATCGATTCTTGAGATTTAAGAATCGATATCTGTTCGTAAAAATGAGAATCGATTAATATCGAGAAATCGATATTTTTTTTACCCAGCCCTATGCTAATGAAGTTGAGACACCACTGTCTGAGATTCCATTCTACAATTGATGAGGACCATTTGCTCATGATGTGATCAACCCAAATGGTGAAGAAACAATATAACTTCACTTCCTTCATCTCTATGATAAGTAAGCCATTTTGGGGATGAGCTTATTCTAAAATATACTTTGGAGTGGAATCTGGGTCGAGGCAGACTACAATTTCTAACAATAGTGACAAAAGATGACCAATTAAATATATATATATATATAATTTAAAATAACATATACATCAATAGCATAAAAAAACATGTGTACACATTCACATGCGTTGCTACATAAAATATACAATTACAAAAAATATTTATTCTCTCTCTGTCATATTGTCAAGCTCACACATTTCAGATTGTGTAAATAAAATTTTTAATAATTTTGCATTTATATTTGATTATTTGAAAAAAAGTATTATTTTTTTGTAATTGTGTAATTTTTTAATGTGTCTGTATAGATGTGTATGTGTGTAAATGTTAGTGTACACACGTCTTTTATGCTATCGAGGTATAAGTCTCTCTTTCTCTGTCATATTGTCAAGCTCAAACATTTCAGCTTTATGAATTATGAACCAACATGACAAGAAAATCAACAGGGTTTTCACACAGGGCAAAAGTCAATGACAGATTGAGCTGGGATATTTCTGAGACTCGCCCCTATATTTGAGTTTGCTTTATTGAATGAAATAAGGTTAAATAAATTATATAATTAGAATCATGTTTCTGTTACGACACTCTAGATCTGAAATCTTTTGGCTTTTGGTCCTTTTAAAAGTTTTTTTTTTTTTGCAAGAATTTTTCTACTATTATAACGTCTCTCCTTGTTGAACTTTGACTTATTTAATAATAATAACAATAATTCTTATTCTTATTATTTTATAGCCATATTAATATATAATCCCATAATATAATCCCAAATTGTGCAGCCCCACAAAGGAACATGGATTTTTATTTTAAATCACATTTTAAATAGCAGTTTTTGTCCTAAGATTGCAGCTGTGTTTCCCCCGGATCGCCCAGCGCTGTGATTGGGCCGTGGAGTGATCATCAGATGTCCCTCACGCACAGATGTTGGGCTTCGCTGAGGCTTCGCGAGGGAAGGAAACCGTGCGTTGGTTGTAATAATCTCACGAGGTTTAGAGGGTTTTGTCATGGCGAGAGCCGGCACATGTTGGGGAACGTTACTGGGATTGTGATTGTGCGACGGCTTAGAGCAGAGACTTAAACCAGAGCAGATTATCCTGAGTCCTAGAGTCTGTCTGACTGATGCATCACACACACACACACACACACACACTTACTCTCTCTCACACACACACACACACACACACACACACACACTTACTCTCTCACACACACATGTTGTGTTTTCATGTTTTATGGGGACTTTCCATAGACATAATGATTTTTATACTGTACAGACTGTATATTCTATTCCCTTACACTAACCCTATCCCTAAACCTACCCATCACAGGAAACATTCTGCATTTTTACATTTTCAAACAACATCACTTAGTATGATTTATAAGCTGATTTCCTCATGGGGACCAAAAAATGTCCCCACACGAACAAGGATTTCGGATATTGCCATCCTTGTGGGGACATTTTGGTCC
>NW_026607108.1:0-34620 GCF_029890125.1 Rhinichthys klamathensis goyatoka | reverse complement strand
TGTTTGACTCACTGATCGTGTGTTTGACTCACTGATCGAGTGTTTGACTCTCTGATCGTGTGTTTGACTCACTGATCGTATGTTTGACTCACTGATCGTGTGTTTGACTCACTGATCGAGTGTTTGACTCACTGATCGTGTGTTTGACTCACTGATCGTGTGTTTGACTCACTGATCGTGTGTTTGACTCACTGATCGAGTGTTTGACTCACTGATCGTGTGTTTGACTCACTGATCGTGTGTTTGACTCATTGATCGTGTGTTTGACTCTCTGATCGTGTGTTTGACTCACTGATCGAGTGTTTGACTCTCTGATCGTGTGTTTGACTCACTGATCGTGTGTTTGACTCACTGATCGTGTGTTTGACTCTCTGATCGTGTTTTGACTCTCTGATCGTGTGTTTGACTCTCTGATCGTGTGTTTGACTCACTGACCGTGTGTTTGACTCACTGATCGAGTGTTTGACTCTCTGATCGTGTGTTTGACTCACTGATCGAGTGTTTGACTCACTGACCGTGTGTTTGACTCAATGATCGAGTGTTTGACTCTCTGATCGTGTGTTTGACTCACTGACCGTGTGTTTGACTCACTGATCGTGTGTTTGACTCTCTGATCGTGTGTTTGACTCTCTGATCGTGTGTTTGACTCACTGATCGTATGTTTGACTCACTGATCGAGTGTTTGACTCACTGATCGTGTGTTTGACTCACTGATCGTGTGTTTGACTCACTGATCGAGTGTTTGACTCACTGATCGTGTGTTTGACTCACTGATCGAGTGTTTGACTCACTGATCGTGTGTTTGACTCACTGATCGTGTGTTTGACTCACTGATCGAGTGTTTGACTCTCTGATCGTGTGTTTGACTCACTGATCGTATGTTTGACTCACTGATCGAGTGTTTGACTCACTGATCGTGTGTTTGACTCACTGATCGAGTGTTTGAGTCACTGATCGTGTGTTTGACTCACTGATCGAGTGTTTGACTCACTGATCGTGTGTTTGACTCACTGATCGTGTGTTTGACTCACTGATCGAGTGTTTGACTCTCTGATCGTGTGTTTGACTCACTGATCGAGTGTTTGACTCTCTGATCGTGTGTTTGACTCACTGATCGAGTGTTTGACTCTCTGATCGTGTGTTTGACTCACTGATCGAGTGTTTGACTCACTGATCTTGTGTTTGACTCACTGATCGAGTGTTTGACTCTCTGATCGTGTGTTTGACTCACTGATCGTGTGTTTGACTCTCTGATCGTGTGTTTGACTCACTGATCGAGTGTTTGACTCACTGATCGTGTGTTTGACTCACTGATCGTGTGTTTGACTCACTGATCGAGTGTTTGACTCACTGATCGAGTGTTTGACTCACTGATCGTGTGTTTGACTCACTGATCGTGTGTTTGACTCACTGATCGAGTGTTTGACTCTCTGATCGTGTGTTTGACTCACTGATCGAGTGTTTGACTCTCTGATCGTGTGTTTGACTCACTGATCGTGTGTTTGACTCACTGATCGAGTGTTTGACTCACTGATCGAGTGTTTGACTCACTGATCGTGTGTTTGACTCACTGATCGTGTGTTTGACTCACTGATCGAGTGTTTGACTCTCTGATCGTGTGTTTGACTCACTGATCGAGTGTTTGACTCACTGATCGTGTGTTTGACTCACTGATCGTGTGTTTGACTCACTGATCGAGTGTTTGACTCACTGATCGAGTGTTTGACTCACTGATCGTGTGTTTGACTCACTGATCGTGTGTTTGACTCACTGATCGTGTGTTTGACTCACTGATCGAGTGTTTGACTCTCTGATCGTGTGTTTGACTCACTGATCGAGTGTTTGACTCTCTGATCGTGTGTTTGACTCACTGATCGTGTGTTTGAGTCTCTGATCGTGTGTTTGACTCACTGATCGAGTGTTTGACTCTCTGATCGTGTGTTTGACTCACTGATCGTGTGTTTGACTCACTGATCGAGTGTTTGACTCTCTGATCGTGTGTTTGACTCACTGATCGTGTGTTTGACTCTCTGATCGTGTGTTTGACTCACTGATCGAGTGTTTGACTCTCTGATCGTGTGTTTGACTCACTGATCGTGTGTTTGACTCACTGATCGAGTGTTTGACTCACTGATCGAGTGTTTGACTCTCTGATCGTGTGTTTGACTCACTGATCGTGTGTTTGACTCACTGATCGTGTGTTTGACTCACTGATCGAGTGTTTGACTCTCTGATCGTGTGTTTGACTCACTGATCGTGTGTTTGACTCACTGATCGAGTGTTTGACTCTCTGATCGTGTGTTTGACTCACTGATCGTGTGTTTGACTCACTGATCGTGTGTTTGACTCTCTGATCGTGTTTTGACTCTCTGATCGTGTGTTTGACTCTCTGATCGTGTGTTTGACTCACTGACCGTGTGTTTGACTCACTGATCGAGTGTTTGACTCTCTGATCGTGTGTTTGACTCACTGATCGAGTGTTTGACTCACTGACCTTGTGTTTGACTCACTGATCGAGTGTTTGACTCTCTGATCGTGTGTTTGACTCACTGACCGTGTGTTTGACTCACTGATCGTGTGTTTGACTCACTGATCGTGTGTTTGACTCTCTGATCGTGTATTTGACTCACTGATCGTGTGTTTGACTCACTGATCGAGTGTTTGACTCACTGATCGAGTGTTTGACTCACTGATCGTGTGTTTGACTCACTGATCGTGTGTTTGACTCACTGATCGAGTGTTTGACTCTCTGATCGTGTGTTTGACTCACTGATCGAGTGTTTGACTCTCTGATCGTGTGTTTGACTCACTGATCGTGTGTTTGACTCACTGATCGTGTGTTTGAGTCTCTGATCGTGTGTTTGACTCACTGATCGTGTGTTTGACTCTCTGATCGTGTGTTTGACTCACTGATCGTGTGTTTGACTCTCTGATCGTGTGTTTGACTCACTGATCGTGTGTTTGACTCACTGATCGTGTGTTTGACTCACTGATCGTGTGTTTGACTCACTGATCGTGTGTTTGACTCACTGATCGTGTGTTTGACTCACTGATCGTGTGTTTGACTCACTGATCGAGTGTTTGACTCTCTGATCGTGTGTTTGACTCACTGATCGTGTGTTTGACTCTCTGATCGTGTGTTTGACTCACTGATCGTGTGTTTGACTCTCTGATCGTGTGTTTGACTCACTGATCGAGTGTTTGACTCTCTGATCGTGTGTTTGACTCACTGATCGTGTGTTTGACTCACTGATCGAGTGTTTGACTCACTGATCGAGTGTTTGACTCTCTGATCGTGTGTTTGACTCACTGATCGTGTGTTTGACTCACTGATCGTGTGTTTGACTCACTGATCGAGTGTTTGACTCTCTGATCGTGTGTTTGACTCACTGATCGTGTGTTTGACTCATTGATCGTGTGTTTGACTCACTGATCGAGTGTTTGACTCTCTGATCGTGTGTTTGACTCACTGATCGTATGTTTGACTCACTGATCGTGTGTTTGACTCACTGATCGAGTGTTTGACTCACTGATCGTGTGTTTGACTCACTGATCGTGTGTTTGACTCACTGATCGTGTGTTTGACTCACTGATCGAGTGTTTGACTCACTGATCGTGTGTTTGACTCACTGATCGTGTGTTTGACTCACTGATCGTGTGTTTGACTCTCTGATCGTGTGTTTGACTCACTGATCGAGTGTTTGACTCTCTGATCGTGTGTTTGACTCACTGATCGTGTGTTTGACTCACTGATCGTGTGTTTGACTCTCTGATCGTGTTTTGACTCTCTGATCGTGTGTTTGACTCTCTGATCGTGTGTTTGACTCACTGACCGTGTGTTTGACTCACTGATCGAGTGTTTGACTCTCTGATCGTGTGTTTGACTCACTGATCGAGTGTTTGACTCACTGACCGTGTGTTTGACTCACTGATCGAGTGTTTGACTCTCTGATCGTGTGTTTGACTCACTGACCGTGTGTTTGACTCACTGATCGTGTGTTTGACTCTCTGATCGTGTATTTGACTCTCTGATCGTGTGTTTGACTCACTGATCGTATGTTTGACTCACTGATCGAGTGTTTGACTCACTGATCATGTGTTTGACTCACTGATCGTGTGTTTGACTCACTGATCGAGTGTTTGACTCACTGATCGAGTGTTTGACTCACTGATCGTGTGTTTGACTCACTGATCGAGTGTTTGACTCACTGATCGTGTGTTTGACTCACTGATCGTGTGTTTGACTCACTGATCGAGTGTTTGACTCTCTGATCGTGTGTTTGACTCACTGATCGTATGTTTGACTCACTGATCGAGTGTTTGACTCACTGATCGTGTGTTTGACTTACTGATCGTGTGTTTGACTCACTGATCGAGTGTTTGACTCACTGATCGTGTGTTTGACTCACTGATCGAGTGTTTGACTCACTGATCGTGTGTTTGACTCACTGATCGTGTGTTTGACTCACTGATCGAGTGTTTGACTCTCTGATCGTGTGTTTGACTCACTGATCGAGTGTTTGACTCTCTGATCGTGTGTTTGACTCACTGATCGAGTGTTTGACTCTCTGATCGTGTGTTTGACTCACTGATCGAGTGTTTGACTCACTGATCTTGTGTTTGACTCACTGATCGAGTGTTTGACTCTCTGATCGTGTGTTTGACTCACTGATCGTGTGTTTGACTCTCTGATCGTGTGTTTGACTCACTGATCGAGTGTTTGACTCACTGATCGTGTGTTTGACTCACTGATCGTGTGTTTGACTCACTGATCGAGTGTTTGACTCACTGATCGAGTGTTTGACTCACTGATCGTGTGTTTGACTCACTGATCGTGTGTTTGACTCACTGATCGAGTGTTTGACTCTCTGATCGTGTGTTTGACTCACTGATCGAGTGTTTGACTCTCTGATCGTGTGTTTGACTCACTGATCGTGTGTTTGACTCACTGATCGTGTGTTTGACTCACTGATCGAGTGTTTGACTCACTGGTCGTGTGTTTGACTCACTGATCGTGTGTTTGACTCACTGATCGAGTGTTTGACTCACTGATCGAGTGTTTGACTCACTGATCGTGTGTTTGACTCACTGATCGAGTGTTTTACTCACTGGTCGTGTGTTTGACTCACTGATCGTGTGTTTGACTCACTGATCGAGTGTTTGACTCACTGATCGAGTGTTTGACTCACTGATCGTGTGTTTGACTCACTGATCGAGTGTTTTACTCACTGGTCGTGTGTTTGACTCACTGATCGTGTGTTTGACTCACTGATCGAGTGTTTGACTCACTGACCGTGTGTTTGACTCACTGATCGAGTGTTTGACTCACTGGTCGTGTGTTTGACTCACTGATCGTGTGTTTGACTCACTGAAAGCAGATTTATTTTCCCTGACGCAGCCGCAGGACAAACTTCTTGTGTTTCTTTTAATTAGTTTTGAGAAGCTGCAGAAGCCTGGAGTGTTTGTTCACTTATTTATTTAATAAAGTGATATTAATTGCAGACTACATCATTTGGGGCGCCCCGGATCAAAATCATATTTCAGTTTCACATGTTCTCTGTAAACACAACATGACATTTCAGTAAAGTTTCTTTTCCTCTGCCCAGTGAACGCATCAACAGACTCGGTTCCCAATGGAAGAGGGAGCGTTGGGGTTTTGTTTCTCAGATATTAATATGCCGTGTTTTGCTCAGGCTGAAGGTGACTCATTCGTGAACGTTTTGTTGCCATAATCAAATGTCTCATCTTCCTGTTTGTGAACTATTCAGCTGGATTTGAATGCGCTTTCAGAACATAACGCACGAAGAGAAAACTAATAACCGAAGGCAAACACTCGCATCTGAAGCCACAGATGAGTTACAGTACAGTTCAGCAGTGTAAGTCATACACACAATCATGATCACATTTAAGATGGCTGCGGGTTATTTGACATTTATCAGGCTATTTTGAGGCTGTAAGAACACAGTGTAGTCACGGCAGCTTTACATGCGTATCGTTCCAAAACATCTGGATCAGGATGAAGAAACAAATCAGTCAATGAATCTTTCTGAATCAAACCGTCATCGAGACGCTCAAAGGTCAAACACTGCTGCAACATTAATAATAATAAAAACACATTCACAGAAAACTTAATTTTCTTTTAATTTACTGTCATTTATATATTTTTATTTAATAATAATAATAATGATTATTTGACCATGTTTAAATATAATCACAAAATTTTGTCCAAATTGTGTAAATTTTATAAATTCTTTGCCCAGATGGTGCAGCTCGCCAGTCTCTGCTGTTGATCAATCTGACTCAACGGATCAACAAACCAACAGTAGCATAATTCATAACGGAAATGTGTAATATAAAAGCAACAGTGTCTGATTCTGTGAGTGAGCACATTAGTTACCACAGTACGCCTCTTATATATAATTAAATATATATGATTTATCAGTCAGAATGGCAATCAAGGCTACATTTGTAAGTGTTTGTGTGAACAGATCAAGCCACAATTTGTTTGAACTTGTCAATCCATCTTGATGATGCAGAGGAAACTGGGTTCACTCTAAAAAATATTGGGTTATTTTTTTCTACCCAAATCCTGGGTTGAGCCTTTTGGGTCAATTTGTTTGGGTTATTTTTTCAGTGTTTGACTAGTTTGTGAGTTACCCATATCCTGGGTCAGACGTACTGTAACAACCCAGTGTTTGGCTAGATTTTGTGTTACCCAAATCCTGGGTCAGACGTAACAACCCAGTTTTTAGGTGTTTTTTTTTGTGTTACTCAGATCCTGGGTCAGATATAACAACCCAATGTTTGGGTAGTTTTTGTGTAACCCAGATCCTGGGTCAGATATAAAAACCCAATGTTTGGGTAGTTTTTGTGTTACCCAGATCCTGGGTCAGATATAACAACCCAATGTTTGGGTAGTTTTTGTGTAACCCAGATCCTGGGTCAGACGTAACAACCCAGTGTTTGGGTAGTTTTTGTGTAACCCAGATCCTGGGTCAGATATAACAACCCAGTGTTTGGGTAGTTGTTGTGTAACCCAGATCCTGGGTCACACGTACTGTAAAAACCCAGTGTTTGGGTAGTTTTTGTGTAACCCAGATCCTGGGTCAGACATAACAACCCAGTGTTTGGGTAGTTTTTGTGTAACCCAGATCCTGGGTCAGATTTAACAACCCAGTGTTTGGGTAGTTTTTGTGTAACCCAGATCCTGGGTCAGACGTAACAACCCAGTGTTTGGGTAGTTTTTGTGTTACCTAGATCCTGGGTCAGATGTAACAACCCAGTGTTTGGGTAGTTTTTGTGTAACCCAGATCCTTGGTCACACGTACTGTAACAACCCAGTGTTTTGCTAGATTTTGTGTTACCCAGATCCTGGGTCAGACGTACTGAAACAACCCAGTGTTTGGGTAGTTTTTGTGTTACCCAGGTTCTGGGGCAGACGTAACAACCCAGTTTTTAGGTGTTTTTTGTGTGTTACCCAGATCCTGGGTCAGATATAAGGCAAGGGAAGGCAAGGCAAGGCAAGGCAAGGCAAGTTTATTTATATAGCACATTTCATACACAATGGCAATTCAAAGTCCTTTACATAGAAGAAATTAAAGTAATCAAAACAAATAAGAATAATTAAAACAGTTTAGAATAAAAAATCAAATAAAGTAGTACTGGTCCACCCCCATCTGAGATGGAAGAGATTGAGCAGATATAACAACCCAATGTTTGGGTAGTTTTTGTATAACCCAGATCCTGGGTCATACGTAACAACCCAGTGTTTGGGTAGTTTTTGTATTACCTAGATCCTGGGTCAGATGTAACAACCCAGTGTTTGGGTAGTTTTTGTGTTACCCAGATCCTGGGTCAGATATAACAACCCAGTTTTTGGGTAGTTTTTGTGTAACCCAGATCCTGGGTCAGACGTAACAACCCAGTGTTTGGGTAGTTTTTGTGTAACCCAGATCCTGGGTCAGAAATAACAACCAAGTGTTTGGGTAGTTTTTGTGTAACCCAGATCCTGGGTCAGAAATAACAACCAAGTGTTTGGGTAGTTTTTGTGTAACCCAGATCCTGGGTCAGACGTACTGTAACAACCCAGTGTTTGGCTAGATTTTGTGTTACCCAGATCCTGGGTCAGACGTACTGTAACAACCCAGTATTTGGGTAGTTTTTGTGTTACCCAGATCCTGGGTCAGATATAACAACCCAGTGTTTGGGTAGATTTAGTGTTACCCAGATCCTGGGTCAGAAATAAAAACCCAGTGTTTGGGTAGTTTTTGTGTAACCCAGATCGTGGGTCAGACGTACTGTAACAAACCCAGTGTTTGGCTAGATTTTGTGTTACCCAGATCCTGGGTCAGACGTACTGTAACAACCCAGTGTTTGGGTAGTTTTTGTGTTACCCATATCCTGGGTCAGTTATAACAACCCACGGTTTAGGTAGTTTTTGTGTAACCCAGATTCTGGGTCAGACGTAACTACCCAGTGTTTAAGTGTTTTTTTGTTTTACCCAGATCCTGGGTCAGACGTAACAACCCAGTGCTTGGGTAGTTTTTTGGTAACCCAGATCCTTGGTCAGATGTAACAACCCAGTATTTGGGTAGTTTTTGTGTTACCCAGATCCTGGGTCAGACACTAGTCAAACAACCCATCGTTTAGGTGTTTTTTTGTATTACCCAGATCCTGGGTCAGATGTAACAACCCAGTGTTTGGGTAGTGTTTGTGTAAGTCAGATCCTGGGTCAGACGTAACAACCCAGTGTTTGGGTAGTTTTTGTGTAACCCAGATCCTGGGTCAGATGTAACAACCCAGTGTTTGGGTAGTTTTTGTGTAACCCAGATCCTGGGTCAGACGTAACAACTCAATGTTTGGGTAGTTTTTGTGTAACCCAGATCCTGGGTCAGACTTACTGTAACAACCCAGTGTTTGGCTAGATTTTGTGTTACCCAGATCCTGGGACAGTTGTAACAACCCAGTGTTTGGGTAGTTTTTGTGTAACCCAAATCCTGGGTCAGATATAACAACCCAGCGTTTGAGTAGTTCTTGTGTAACTCAGATCCTGGGTCAGACGTACTGTAACAACCCAGTGTTTGGCTAGATTTTGTGTTACTGAGATCCTGGGTTAGACGTACTGTAACAACCCAGTGTTTGGGTAGATTTTGTGTTACCAAGATCCTGGGTCAGACGTAACAACCCAATGTTTGGGTAATTTTTGTGTAACCCAGATCCTGGCTCAGACTTACTATAACAACCCAGTGTTTGGCTAGATTTTGTGTTACCCAGATCCTGGGACAGTCGTAACAACCAAGTGTTTGGGTAGTTTTTGTGTAACCCAAATCCTGGGTCAGATATAAGAACCCAGTGTTAGTTATAGTAGTTCTTGTGTAACTCAGATCCTGGGTCAGACGTACTGTAACAACCTAGTGTTTGGCTAGATTTTGTGTTACTCAGATCCTAGGTTAGACGTACTGTAACAACACAGTGTTTGGGTAGATTTTGTGTAACCCAGATCCTGGGTCAGACGTAACAACCCAATGTTTGGGTAGTTTTTGTGTAACCCAGATCCTGGATCAGACGTAACAACCCAGTGTTTGGGTAGTTTTTGTGAAACCCAGATCCTGTGTCAGATATAACAACCAAGTGTTTGGGTAGTTTTTGTGTTATCCAGATCATGGGTCATACGTAACGTAACAACCGAGTGTTTGGCTAGATTTTGTGTTATCCAGATCCTGGGTCAGACGTAACAACCCAATGTTTGGGTAGTTTTTGTGTAACCCAGATCCTGGGTCAGATATAACAACCCAATGTTTGAGTAGTGTTTGTGTAACCCAGATCCTGGGTCAGACGTAGTAACCCAGTGTTTGGGTAGTTTTTGTGTAACCCAGATCCTGGGTCAGATATAACAACCCAATGTTTGAGTAGTGTTTGTGTAACCCAGATTCTGGGTCAGACGTAACTACCCAGTGTTTAAGTGTTTTTTTGTTTTACCCAGATCCTGGGTCAGACGTAACGTAACAACCGAGTGTTTGGCTAGATTTTGTGTTATCCAGATCATGGGTCATACGTAACGTAACAACCGAGTGTTTGGCTAGATTTTGTGTTATCCAGATCCTGGGTCAGACGTAACAACCCAATGTTTGGGTAGTTTTTGTGTAACCCAGATCCTGGGTCAGATATAACAACCCAAGGTTTGAGTAGTGTTTGTGTAACCCAGATCCTGGGTCAGACGTAGTAACCCAGTGTTTGGGTAGTTTTTGTGTAACCCAGATCCTGGGTCAGATATAACAACCCAGTGTTTGGGTAGTTTATGTGTTACCCAGATCATGGGTCAGAAGTAACAACCGAGTGTTTGGGTAGTTCTTGTGTTATCCAGATCCTGGGTCAGACGTACTGTAACAACCGAGTGTTTGGCTAGATTTTGTGTTACCCAGATCCTGGGTCAGACGTAACAACCCAGTGTTTGGCTAGATTTTGTGTTACCCAGATCCTGGGTCAGACGTACTGTAACAAGCCAGTGTTTGGCTAGATTTTGTGTTACTCAGATCCTAGGTTAGACGTACTGTAACAACCCAGTGTTTGGGTAGATTTTGTGTAACCCAGATCCTGGGTCAGACGTAACAACCCAATGTTTGGGTAGTTTTTGTGTAACCCAGATCCTGGGTCAGACGTAACAACCCAGTGTTTGGGTAGTTTTTGTGTAACCCAGATCCTGGGTCAGATATAACAACCCAGTGTTTGGGTAGTTTTTGTGTAACCCAGATCCTGGGTCAGACGTAGTAACCCAGTGTTTGGGTAGTTTTTGTGTAACCCAGATCCTGGGTCAGATATAACAACCCAATGTTTGAGTAGTGTTTGTGTAACCCAGATTCTGGGTCAGACGTAACTACCCAGTGTTTAAGTGTTTTTTTGTTTTACCCAGATCCTGGGTCAGACGTAACGTAACAACCGAGTGTTTGGCTAGATTTTGTGTTATCCAGATCATGGGTCATACGTAACGTAACAACCGAGTGTTTGGCTAGATTTTGTGTTATCCAGATCCTGGGTCAGACGTAACAACCCAATGTTTGGGTAGTTTTTGTGTAACCCAGATCCTGGGTCAGATATAACAACCCAATGTTTGAGTAGTGTTTGTGTAACCCAGATCCTGGGTCAGACGTAGTAACCCAGTGTTTGGGTAGTTTTTGTGTAACCCAGATCCTGGGTCAGATATAACAACCCAGTGTTTGGGTAGTTTATGTGTTACCCAGATCATGGGTCAGACGTAACAACCCAGTGTTTGGGTAGTTCTTGTGTTATCCAGATCCTGGGTCAGACGTACTGTAACAACCGAGTGTTTGGCTAGATTTTGTGTTACCCAGATCCTGGGTCAGACGTAACAACCCAGTGTTTGGGTAGTTTTTGTGCAACCCAGATCCTGTGTCAGACGTACTGTAACAAGCCAGTGTTTGGCTAGATTTTGTGTTACCCAGATCCTGGGTCAGACGTACTGTAACAAGCCAGTGTTTGGCTAGATTTTGTGTTACTCAGATCCTAGGTTAGACGTACTGTAACAACCCAGTGTTTGGGTAGATTTTGTGTATCCCAGATCCTGGGTCAGACGTAACAACCCAATGTTTGGGTAGTTTTTGTGTAACCCAGATCCTGGGTCAGACGTAACAACCCAGTGTTTGGGTAGTTTTTGTGTAACCCAGATCCTGGGTCAGATATAACAACCCAGTGTTTGGGTAGTTTTTGTGTAACCCAGATCCTGGGTCACACGTACTGTTAGAACCCAGTGTTTGGGTAGTTTTTGTGTAACCCAGATCCTGGGTCAGACATAACAACCCAGTGTTTGGGTAGTTTTTGTGTAACCCAGATCCTGGGTCAGATTTAACAACCCAGTGTTTGGGTAGTTTTTGTGTAACCCAGATCCTGGGTCAGACGTAACAACCCAGTGTTTGGGTAGTTTTTGTGTAACCCAGATCCTTGGTCACACGTACTGTAACAACCCAGTGTTTTGCTAGATTTTGTGTTACCCAGATCCTGGGTCAGACGTACTGAAACAACCCAGTGTTTGGGTAGTTTTTGTGTTACCCAGATTCTGGGTCAGACGTAACAACCCAGTTTTTAGGTGTTTTTTTTGTGTTACCCAGATCCTGGGTCAGATATAAGGCAAGGGAAGGCAAGGCAAGGCAAGGCAAGGCAAGTTTATTTATATAGCACATTTCATACACAATGGCAATTCAAAGTGCTTTACATAGAAGGAATTAAAGTAATCAAAAACAAATAAGAATAATTAAAACAGTTTAGAATAAAAAATCTAATAAAGTAGTACTGGTCCACCCCCATCTGAGATGGAAGAGATTGATCAGATATAACAACCCAATGTTTGGGTAGTTTTTGTATAACCCAGATCCTGGGTCAGATATAAACACCCACTGTTTGGGTAGTTTTTGTGTAACCCAGATCCTGGGTCAGACGTAACAACCCAGTGTTTGGGTAGTTTTTGTGTTACCTAGATCCTGGGTCAGATGTAACAACCCAGTGTTTGGGTAGTTTTTGTGTTACCCAGATCCTGGGTCAGATATAACAACCCAGTTTTTGGGTAGTTTTTGTGTAACCCAGATCCTGGGTCAGACGTAACAACCCAGTGTTTGGGTAGTTTTTGTGTAACCCAGATCCTGGGTCAGAAATAACAACCAAGTGTTTGGGTAGTTTTTGTGTAACCCAGATCATGGGTCAGAAATAACAACCAAGTGTTTGGGTAGTTTTTGTGTAACCCAGATCCTGGGTCAGACGTACTGTAACAACCCAGTGTTTGGCTAGATTTTGTGTTACCCAGATCCTGGGTCAGACGTAATGAAAAAAAACCAGTGTTTGGGTAGTTTTTGTGTTACCCAGATCCTGGGTCAGACGTAACAACCCAGTTTTTAGGTGTTTTTTTTGTGTTACCCAGATCCTGGGTCAGATATAACGCAAGGCAAGGCAAGGCAAGTTTATTTATATAGCACATTTCATACACAATGGCAATTCAAAGTGCTTTACATAGAAGAAATTAAAGTAATCAAAACAAATAAGAATAATTAAAACAGTTTAGAATAAAAAATCAAATAAAGTAGTACTGGTCCACCCCCATCTGAGATGGAAGAGATTGAGCAGATATAACAACCCAATGTTTGGGTAGTTTTTGTATAACCCAGATCCTGGGTCAGACGTAACAACCCAGTGTTTGGGTAGTTTTTGTGTTACCTAGATCCTGGGTCAGATGTAACAACCCAGTGTTTGGGTAGTTTTTGTGTTACCCAGATCCTGGGTCAGATATAACAACCCAGTTTTTGGGTAGTTTTTGTGTAACCCAGATCCTGGGTCAGACGTAACAACCCAGTGTTTGGGTAGTTTTTGTGTAACCCAGATCCTGGGTCAGAAATAACAACCAAGTGTTTGGGTAGTTTTTGTGTAACCCAGATCCTGGGTCAGAAATAACAACCAAGTGTTTGGGTAGTTTTTGTGTAACCCAGATCCTGGGTCAGACGTACTGTAACAACCCAGTGTTTGGCTAGATTTTGTGTTACCCAGATCCTGGGTCAGACGTACTGTAACAACCCAGTGTTTGGGTAGTTTTTGTGTTACCCATATCCTGGGTCAGTTATAACAACCCACGGTTTAGGTAGTTTTTGTGTAACCCAGATTCTGGGTCAGACGTAACTACCCAGTGTTTAAGTGTTTTTTTGTTTTACCCAGATCCTGGGTCAGACGTAACAACCCAGTGCTTGGGTAGTTTTTTGGTAACCCAGATCCTTGGTCAGATGTAACAACCCAGTATTTGGGTAGTTTTTGTGTTACCCAGATCCTGGGTCAGACACTAGTCAAACAACCCATCGTTTAGGTGTTTTTTTGTATTACCCAGATCCTGGGTCAGACGTAACAACCCAGTGTTTGGGTAGTGTTTGTGTAAGTCAGATCCTGGGTCAGACGTAACAACCCAGTGTTTGGGTAGTTTTTGTGTAACCCAGATCCTGGGTCAGATGTAACAACCCAGTGTTTGGGTAGTTTTTGTGTAACCCAGATCCTGGGTCAGACGTAACAACTCAATGTTTGGGTAGTTTTTGTGTAACCCAGATCCTGGGTAAGACTTACTGTAACAACCCAGTGTTTGGCTAGATTTTGTGTTACCCAGATCCTGGGACAGTTGTAACAACCCAGTGTTTGGGTAGTTTTTGTGTAACCCAAATCCTGGGTCAGATATAACAACCCAGCGTTTGAGTAGTTCTTGTGTAACTCAGATCCTGGGTCAGACGTACTGTAACAACCCAGTGTTTGGCTAGATTTTGTGTTACTGAGATCCTTGGTTAGACGTACTGTAACAACCCAGTGTTTGGGTAGATTTTGTGTTACCAAGATCCTGGGTCAGACGTAACAACCCAATGTTTGGGTAATTTTTGTGTAACCCAGATCCTGGCTCAGACTTACTATAACAACCCAGTGTTTGGCTAGATTTTGTGTTACCCAGATCCTGGGACAGTCGTAACAACCAAGTGTTTGGGTAGTTTTTGTGTAACCCAAATCCTGGGTCAGATATAAGAACCCAGTGTTAGTTATAGTAGTTCTTGTGTAACTCAGATCCTGGGTCAGACGTACTGTAACAACCTAGTGTTTGGCTAGATTTTGTGTTACTCAGATCCTAGGTTAGACGTACTGTAACAAACCAGTGTTTGGGTAGATTTTGTGTAACCCAGATCCTGGATCAGACGTAACAACCCAGTGTTTGGGTAGTTTTTGTGAAACCCAGATCCTGTGTCAGATATAACAACCAAGTGTTTGGGTAGTTTTTGTGTAACCCAGATCATGGGTCATACGTAACGTAACAACCGAGTGTTTGGCTAGATTTTGTGTTATCCAGATCATGGGTCATACGTAACGTAACAACCGAGTGTTTGGCTAGATTTTGTGTTATCCAGATCCTGGGTCAGACGTAACAACCCAATGTTTGGGTAGTTTTTGTGTAACCCAGATCCTGGGTCAGATATAACAACCCAATGTTTGAGTAGTGTTTGTGTAACCCAGATCCTGGGTCAGACGTAGTAACCCAGTGTTTGGGTAGTTTTTGTGTAACCCAGATCCTGGGTCAGATATAACAACCCAGTGTTTGGGTAGTTTATGTGTTACCCAGATCATGGGTCAGACGTAACAACCCAGTGTTTGGGTAGTTCTTGTGTTATCCAGATCCTGGGTCAGACGTACTGTAACAACCGAGTGTTTGGCTAGATTTTGTGTTACCCAGATCCTGGGTCAGACGTAACAACCCAGTGTTTGGGTAGTTTTTGTGCAACCCAGATCCTGTGTCAGACGTACTGTAACAAGCCAGTGTTTGGCTAGATTTTGTGTTACCCAGATCCTGGGTCAGACGTACTGTAACAAGCCAGTGTTTGGCTAAATTTTGTGTCACTCAGATCCTAGGATAGACGTACTGTAACAACCCAGTGTTTGGGTAGATTTTGTGTAACCCAGATCCTGGGTCAGACGTAACAACCCAATGTTTGGGTAGTTTTTGTGTAACCCAGATCCTGGATCAGACGTAACAACCCAGTGTTTGGGTAGTTTTTGTGTAACCCAGATCCTGGGTCAGATATAACAACCAAGTGTTTGGGTAGTTTATGTGTTACCCAGATCATGGGTCATACGTAACGTAACAACCGAGTGTTTGGCTAGATTTTGTGTTATCCAGATCCTGGGTCAGACGTAACAACCCAATGTGTGGGTAGTTTTTGTGTTACCCAGATCCTGGGTCAGACGTAACAACCCAGTGTTTGGGTAGTTTTTGTGTTACCTAGATCCTGTGTCAGACGTACTGTAACAAGCCAGTGTTTGGCTAGATTTTGTGTTACCCAGATCCTGGGTCAGACGTACTGTAACAAGCCAGTGTTTGGCTAGATTTTGTGTTACTCAGATCCTAGGATAGACGTACTGTAACAACCCAGTGTTTGGGTAGATTTTGTGTAACCCAGATCCTGGGTCAGACGTAACAACCCAATGTTTGGGTAGTTTTTGTGTAACCCAGATCCTGGATCAGACGTAACAACCCAGTGTTTGGGTAGTTTTTGTGTAACCCAGATCCTGGGTCAGATATAACAACCAAGTGTTTGGGTAGTTTATGTGTTACCCAGATCATGGGTCATACGTAACGTAACAACCGAGTGTTTGGCTAGATTTTGTGTTATCCAGATCCTGGGTCAGACGTAACAACCCAATGTGTGGGTAGTTTTTGTGTAACCCAGATCCTGGGTCAGATATAACAACCCAATGTTTGAGTAGTGTTTGTGTTACCCAGATCCTGGGTCAGACGTAGTAACCCAGTGTTTGGGTAGTTTTTGTGTAACCCAGATCCTGGGTCAGATATAACAACCCAGTGTTTGGGTAGTTTATGTGTTACCCAGATCATGGGTCAGACGTAACAACCCAGTGTTTGGGTAGTTCTTGTGTTATCCAGATCCTGGGTCAGACGTACTGTAACAACCGAGTGTTTGGGTAGTTTTTGTGTTACTCAGATCCTGGGTCAGATATAACAACCCAGTGTTTGGGTAGTTTTTGTGCAACCCAGATCCTGTGTCAGACGTACTGTAACAAGCCAGTGTTTGGCTAGATTTTGTGTTACCCAGATCCTGGGTCAGACGTACTGTAACAAGCCACTGTTTGGGTAGTTTTTGTGTTACTCAGATCCTGGGTCAGATATAACAA
Source organism: Rhinichthys klamathensis goyatoka (assembly GCF_029890125.1). Lineage (NCBI taxonomy): Eukaryota > Metazoa > Chordata > Actinopteri > Cypriniformes > Leuciscidae > Rhinichthys > Rhinichthys klamathensis. Next base: position 17,916 of record NW_026607108.1, on the reverse strand, counting down.
CCCAGGGGTTGTTATTTATCGCGGGCTTTTTGCGACCTCTTCAGGAGAGAGCACTGCAGCTCCATCAAATAGATTCATGTCTTCGGTAAAATACAGGATTGTGTAAATTTTTTGTATCTATACATCGTTATTGTGAGATGTTACCTTGGAACCGAATGAAGAAAAAGCACTTTAAGTGCTTGTTTGGTAACAAAGCAAAGTATCTTCAGGCTTTTCACTGACCTGCGTGACGCTGTCTCTCAAAACCAGTTGTTGTGGAGAGTATTTTTAACTAAAGTTTAAAGGATGTAAGTTAATCTGTAAACATTAATTCATGTATGAAGTAAAAAAAAAGAAAAGCTAGTACTACAGTAAAAATGAATCAACCCAGTATGCTGGGTTAAATATACAATCCTATTTGCTGGGTAAAATTAACCCAACATGTGTTCTGTCCAATATTTACCTATGACCCAGTGTTTTTTAGAGTGTTTACTCACATGTGTTTTAACTTTTGCGTGAACACATTTTGGTACGCTTTAAAATGTTGCCTTGAGAAAGTGAACGGAACCAAGAAGAAACAATTTAAGTGCCTGTTTCAGAATGAAGCGAACGATCTACAGGCCCTGACCAATGAGAGGACAGCTTTCTCAGACAGCAACACAGTGTCGGCCCACATCGGATCTGGGCCGACACTATATTGCCTTCTGGATTTACTCATATGTGACTAGCATGAACACATTTTGGTACGCTTTGAAATGTTGCCTTGAGAAAGTGTAATAGTAATATAATAAATAAAATAATAAATAAATAATATAATAAAAGAATAATAATAATATTTAAAAAAATGTATAGCACTTTTCTAGGTACTCAAAGCGCTTTTACATATGGAAGGGGGAATCTCCTCAACCACCACCAATGAATCAACCCATTATGCTGGGTTAAATAAACAACCCAATTTGCTGGGTAAAATTAACCCAACATGTGTTCTGTCCTATATTTACCCAGCCCTTGGGTTGTTTTTAACCCAGTGTTTACTCACATGTGACTTGAGTGAACACATTTCGGTACGCTTTGAGATGTTGCCTTGAGAAAGTGAACCGAACCAAGAAGAAGCACTTGAAGTGCCTGTTTGGTAACGAAGCGAAGGATCCTCAGGCTTCTCACTGACCTGCGTGACGCTGTCCCTCATGGTGGGCGAGCGCTGCTTGCGTGTGGTGGTGGTGGCCATGGTGGTGGTGGTCTCCATGATGGTGGTGGACATGTCTGCGAGTGGAGTGGTGGAGGTGGTGTCGGTCGTCATCACCGAGGGCACGTCTCCCACCAGACGCAGGTTCCCCTGCACCTGAACGTTCGGGTCGCCCTCGGCCGCCAGCTTCAGCACCTGCAGGCCGTTATAATACAGACCCGAGATCTGACCCTGGAAGTTACGACCCTTTTCTCCGCCGCCCACTTTAATGAACGCCTGGCTGTTGAAGATCGTCAGCTGCCGACCTGCAGAGACGGAGGAAACACAGCTGAGTGATCAGAGTCGAGACGGAGAGACGGATGCAAACCTCTGATCCGGTAACACTTCACATCAACTACAGCACAGTTATCCAGTCAGGCCACTGATATAATGTCCATCTAGTAGTTAGGGTGGATAGTTCACCCAAAAATGAAAACTAGTCCATGATTTACTCACCCTCAAGTCATCCTAGCTGTATATGACATTCTTCTTTCAGACGAACACAATCAGAGTTATATTAAAAGATGTCCTGGCTCTTCCAAGCTTTATAATGGCAGTGAATGGCCGTTTAAGTTTTGAAGTCCATAAAAGTGCAAAAGTGCTTCGCTTCAGTGCTTTGCTTCGCCTTTATTAACTGCCTGGAGCCTGTGGAGCACTTTTATGATGGATGGATGCACTTTTATGATGGATGCACTTTTGTGATGGATGCACTTTTATGATGGATAGATGCACTTTTATGATGGATAGATGCACTTTTATGATGGATAGATGCACTTTTATGATGGATAGATGCACTTTTATGATGGATAGATGCACTTTTATGATGGACAGATGCACTTTTATGATGGACAGATGCACTTTTATGATGGATAGATGCACTTTTATCATGGATAGATGCACTTTTATGATGGATAGATGCGCTTTTATGATGGATAGATGCACTTTTATGATGGACAGATGCACTTTTATGATGGACAGATGCACTTTTATGATGGATAGATGCACTTTTATGATGGATAGATGCACTTTTATGATGGATAGATGCACTTTTATGATGGACAGATGCACTTTTATGATGGACAGATGCACTTTTATGATGGATAGATGCACTTTTATCATGGATAGATGCACTTTTATGATGGATAGATGCGCTTTTATGATGGATAGATGCACTTTTATGATGGACAGATGCACTTTTATGATGGACAGATGCACTTTTATGATGGATAGATGCACTTTTATGATGGATAGATGCACTTTTATGATGGATAGATGCACTTTTATGATGGATAGATGCACTTTTATCATGGATGGATGCACTTTTATGATGGATGGATGCACTTTTATGATGGACAGATGCACTTTTATGATGGACAGATGCACTTTTATGATGGACAGATGCACTTTTATGATGGATAGATGCACTTTTATCATGGATAGATGCACTTTTATGATGGATAGATGCACTTTTATCATGGATAGATGCACTTTTATCATGGATAGATGCACTTTTATGATGGATAGATGCACTTTTATGATGGACTGATGCACTTTTATGATGGATAGATGAATTTTTATGATGGACAGATGCACTTTTATGATGGACAGATGCACTTTTATGATGGATAGATGCACTTTTATGGACTTCTGATGGACAGAAACGGCCATTCACTGCCATTATAAAGCTTGGAAGAGCCAGGACATCTTTTAATATAATTCAGATTGTGTTCGTCTGAAAGAAGAATGTCATATTCACCTAGGATGACTTGAGGGCGAGTAAATCATGGGCTAATTAAAATTTTTGGGTGAACTATCCTTTTAAGCATTGTGTCTTATTATTTAGTTTTGCATAATTTTGTATCGTATTTTATCACTATTTATTTTCGTACTGTATGAACGATACCTTTAACTCAATTTGTGTTACCAAGAGCAAGATTTGCGGTTTATCAGTCAGTTTCTCTCTCACTCATAAACCACCTTCATCATCATCATCATCATCTCCATGGAAACGCCACGGTGGGCAGAAATGACCTTCAGAGGGTTTCAGAGAGCGAGAGATGGAGAGAATGAAAAAGATGATGACGATGATGATGATGATGGGAAATATACAGATTTATTAAAGAGTGACAGAAACAGAAAGGAAAGTTTGGAGGGTGTTTGGGTTTCTTTAAACTGTCAACTTTGGGTTTAAAAGACACTTAATATTGAGTATAATTATTAATCTGAATGCACAGAAACAATTAAAACACATACACACACACACACACACACACTATGTCCGTCACACATCTTAACCTCTGTGAATGTGTTTGACTTTCTGTTCCTGAGTTCGCTCTGTGTGAAGAAAGGCAGATCAGACGAGATCTCACACAACGCTTCTGTCTGACTGAGCTCGACTAAAAACTCCCAAAACCATGAGCAGGAAGAATCGAAAACTCCAGCACAGACAAACATGATTTGAGCTCCTCAGACCCAGTAAAACGTCTGCGCTGGAGAGAAATAAACGAGTGTGAGGGAAGATGTTTTGATTCGTTCAGAGTGAAATGAGCCGGAGCTGAAGGACACGAGATCATTCAGTGTTTAACTGTACGATTGAGGACAGAGACCCGTACAGGACATCAGTGAGCCATTGAGGACATCAGCGAGAGAGAGAGAGTGTGTGTGTGTGTGTGTGATAGGGCTGCCCCTATTAGTCGACTAGAAAAGGTTTGGTCGACCAACTTTTTATTAGTCGTTTAGTCGCAGGGAAACACCTCCACAGGAAGTGGCGAATCACGCAGTCTGTGACGGACAGGTCGTTAACGGCAGGAAATGCAAACGTTCGCAGAGCGTTCATTGACCTCAAGCAAGGAATAACTGACGACTGGCCGTTGGTAATGCGGTCACGACGCGAAGCGGAGGCAATTATTCCGCTTGTACTACAGTTACCACTCCTCGAAACACTGTTCAGACGATGGAGGACTCATTTCTTACGCATCTAATCCCGGCGGTAACCTCACGGTCTCTCTCTTGAAACCAACACTGAGTGAGTTAACCTGCAGTTCCTCCACTGGCCACTAGAGGCCGGCTGCAGAAGAGACTCAATCCCATAGACCCGCATGTTAAAATGTCCAACTTTACAGCAGGAAAACACATGTTCACAGCCTGGTGCTAAAAGTGGTTTTGGTCTATAAAACGTGTGTGTGCATGAATCACTGTCACACGCACAAGCTCAGAGCAATATTGTAAGTTACTGCATGATAATACATTTTTAACTAGCAGAATAATAATGTCTCACTTTTAGTTTCGTCTTTTAACTATTATAGTGTTTCGAAGGGCAAAAACATGAACTTTAACTATTGGCTTTACTTCTTCGACCAGCTGTCACTTTAGCGCGAGGCCAGTAGCATATAGCATTAGCATATAGCATTAGCACCTCAGCTCCACCCACGTCACGCCTCTTGCCCATTGTCTGTTATCCGGTAGTGACGAGACGCGGCCAAGATGGCGACGGCCGGCTCCGCCCACTTTAGGCTTCAGAAACGCTCTTCAGAAACCTACGGGTGACGTCACACACACTACACACATATTTCTGTACAGTCTATGATCTAATCCCATGCCTCCGATGCTAATTCCAAAACGTCATTTTAGAGTTAGCGCAGGTTTGAGCCACTGATAGACTAAAGCTGGACACACACGACTCGCTGACACGTTCTCTGACTGAGTGTTTCCATCGACTGCAGCAGATCTTACACACCGACTGACACGCGTTTGGGCATGATCCGCCATAAGTATCAAATTACACTCATAACCGGCCTTACAGTAAGTGTGTCTCCGGCTTTATGCAGTTATGAATGCAGTTATTAGAGAGAGAGATGTTCCAATAATGAGAGAAAAGCATGTGCGTCACTATTATTATTTATTTATTAATTCAATTTGTTTTAATTAATTCGTTCATTCTTTTTTTTTCTATTATTGCCAGTAGACTGGCCTAATAAACGAAACACAAAGCCCTTTTAACAAGTAGGCGTATCAATAATTATGTATCTGTTATATTATCTGCAATAATTACGAAAACCCGTACCGCAGGACTATATTCACTTTAACTTTCTATTGATTACAGATAGGACTTTATACTTTATTTATTCAAATTAAACGGCATGTTTCCAGTGATTGTGAAGTTAGACATCGATAATGGCAGATCAAGCGCATGTGTTTTCTGTTATGAATTGTATCCTATTTTCCGTTATTACAGTCAACGCGCAGTGATATGGAGCTGTAATGCGGTCACGACCTGCCGGAACTACTTTAGCCGTGCGTTTCCCTGAAGATAATTGCACACGGTAGAACGTTCATCGACCAATCAGATTCAAGCATTCAACGGCCCTGTAGTATAAATATGGTTTATCATTTGAAACATGTACGATATCAGCAGCTTTACAAGTCTAATGTTCTCCTAGACTAGTGTGTGTGTGAGAGCTCTTACTGCATGACACACACATCACCGCATTTCACTTAAAATACTCACGGCATTTTTGGTCGTACAGATACGAGTAATGAGAACTGTAAAGGGTCTACTTTTATTTCTGTAAACTCACAATAACAACAAAACGTGCTTTTGTAAAATACTGAAAAGAATCCCCAGACAAAAACTGTCCCGGTCAGAGCTGGAGGAACTCGGCGTATACTCGCCTCACGGACATGACACTTATATCTATAGAAAGCTTGACATGTCTACTTGTAATAAACGAATTCAAATGGAAAATAAATATTCTCTGGTTATGTAATCCGTATGAAACAAGCATATAGTCGAGTCAGCATCGTGACTTAATCTCTGCAGCCCAAAACACAGAAAACATCACCAATAAAGTCTTCAAATAATTCATTATTAAATTATTAAAAAATGTTTAAATGGTCTCCTCCTGTTTTTTCACGACACACTGTTACGTTTGCTGGAGCGCTGATTAGGCTATGTAATATATAGGTAATTAAAGGCGTGTCATTATGATTTATGGCTTATTCATATGAACGCGCGATTGGTCAACAAATCGCTTAAATGAACGATTACTAGTCTACTAGAAAAATCGTTAGTTGAGGGGAGCCCTAGTGTGTGTGTGAGAGAGTGTGTGTGTCAGTGTGTGTGTGTGTGTTTAACCAGTGGGCCTGAAGGTTATGAATCCGCTGGTTAGGATATTCTCAGATGTTAAACAGCTCTTGTTCCTCTGACGATTTCAACACTTATTAATACATTATTAAAATCAAAACTGTTTATTATTCATTACTGTGTTTACTAATGATTGCTCACACTGTAGTTAGTTTCACTGCTTCTGTTGCTCTCCTTCTTTGTGAGTCGCTTTGGATAAAAGCCTCCGCTAAAGGGTTACATGTATAATTTAACATATATGCAAATATTAAGAAACATGGTTTATTGTAAAACTGTTTTGTCTCTGAAAGTTGATATTTTTCGTGCATCAGTAGCTCATAAACACACAGTCACACTGATCAGAAACTCGGCACAGTCGTGTCCGTCCGATCTGTGACGGGTCGAGTGATGTGACAGAAACCCAGAACTGGGACAGAAACTGTTCTTAACGGCGAGAGTTCCTGGAGTCACACACACACTAACACACACACTGTCAGGACGCATCAAGCGCCGGTGAGGAGCCTCACGTGTCTCTGCAGGAGTGTGTGTGCAGACGGATGAGCTTTCTCTAATAGAAAAGCCTGTGTTGTTTCTCTCTGGAGTCATTTAAAAGTGAAAAGTGTTGAAACCGAGCTGAGCCGCAGTGATTGAGCCGCGCGCTTCTGCTGTAAAACAAATGTGTTCTGCGCCGGCATTTCCCAGCTGAGGGCTTTCTTCAGGAAGAGGAATAAACAGCACAGAAGAAATCAATGCACTGCGGGTGTTTGTAATCTCCGACTGTGTCTCTCGACTTCACAGTAAAACACGAGAGATGGAGAGGCGTCAGATACAGGAGAACAGGGAATGATGGAGAGTCATGAGGACGAGGGAGAGAAAGCGAGGCTCGTCTGCTGGAATTGAGCCGTTAAACCCTGTTTTCCTCTTCACGGAGTGTGTGGAGGTGCTGCCATCTCCAATCTACGACACGCTCCGTCTGATCTAACTCAACGTCACACCAGAGTCTCTCTCCACACATGCACTGGCCTTTCCCACAGCGATCCTGGAACACTGGGATGTGTGACGGACCCGGTGCAGTCTGGACTATTGCAACTCAATAATGTAAAACACGTCGTGCATATTCAGGACTTCACTTGCACTTATTAAGGCAATACACCACAGGTGAACGGGGTCAACTACAGATCCTTACCCAGCTGATTCATCACAGGCATTAACACATGTGTTTTCTATTACAAGTCTTCTAGGTAACAGTTTACAACAAGGTTCATTAGCTATAGCATGCACTAATAATGAACTGCACTTATACATTATAAGGTTTGTTAAAGATTTTAGAGACAAAAAAGCGTTCGTTAGACTAACGTCACGGATGTTTCATTCACAATAAGAGCAGGGATATGAATCAGTGATTTATTTATATTTCATGTTGACAATCCTAAAACTCAATAGTCCAAACTGTATTCACAGACAGACATGGCAGTGAATCAACACATCATTTGCTTCATCATTTATTCTCACACATTTCTTTGTTAAAGGGACCGTATTCTCTCGGCAAACGTTCCAAAACAACAAGTAGAACGTCTACTCTTTCAATGGATCCGATTCATTCACACAGAATAATTTCAGTGTTTAACCCTCTGAGATTCGCTCAAGCGTTGCATTGAATGTTAGCTCTATTTAGACGGTCCGCTACGCTTTGACGAATAATCCGTATTCTTCATCGGATCTGTTTTCATTTGGTTATGAGAGTTTAGAAACCGGTTTATGACTGAGGGCTTCAACTTTATCTAATCCAATGAAGACTAAAACGAGAAGGCCCTCAGGGTTTAGAAGAACGCTCGAGTCTTCGGTTAAACCTTTAGGTTTTCCCTGTCAGGGAGTTTCTTTAACCCTTTGAGTCGACAGACCGTCCTCTACACTCAAATACTTACTTCAATACACCTTAAGAACATCTGATCGCATCTGTTGTAATGTTGTTGATCACTCACGCTTGTCAAAGATACTCTCAAATTAAACCTGGAACTTTGCTTTACAGACGCATTGATTTGCATGTTATTTATCAATGGAAACATCTGTTTTTAACTTTTGCCCACCCTGCAAAACGTGCTGTTGTTCATCAGCATTTGGGTCTTGTTTTCCATTTTCTTCAAATCAAGAGACAATTACTTTAGATGCAAAAACAAAGCTGATAAGAAGTCTTGTTTTCTGAGTAATTACTCAAAATTGGTTTGTTATAGAAACAAGAAAAAATATCTGGCAATGGAATTTTCCTTTTGAATTAAGTTTATTTTTGGCCCATTGGTATACACGAGTAAATGCATATTGACTTAAGAATGTCCAGATATTTGTACAGTAAAACAAGAAATACTGAGGATGAACAGCACTTTTGCACGGTGTAAAACCACATGGCATTAGTTCATCAATCAGTACGCTGAAATTTCAAATAGTCCAAATTGATCATAAAGACATATTTGTTACATTTCTACCAATTGCCATTAGCTTTCGGCTTGCTTAGTTGGGGACATTAAATTTAACATTTAATTTAATATTCAACATTATTGTTGATCTCCTGCACTGACAGCATTATATATATATATATATATATATATATATATATAAATGAAATACATTAATAACTTTTTCACAACAAAAATGAACCATCGCTGACCTTCCTTAAGCTGGACTGTGACGCTATTCTCTTCTAGACACAAACTCTGTTGCATTTGTTCCTGTTATCTCTGTAAAGCTGCTCTGAAACAATCAATATTGTAACAAGCGCTGTATAAATAAAGCTGACTTGACTTAACTCTCGCATCCACAATATATCCATGCAACAGTCCTGTTCCGACTGCTTGAAGCTAAAAGAATTAGATGCGATTTCTTATTTTTGCCCTCAAAAACAGGAAGTGAAGTCATTTAGCACATGTGGGACAGGAAGTGAGCAGCTTCTGGACACAAAGGGTTAAAGTTGGAATAATTTAGACCGAACGACGACACAGCGAAGATGAAACAGAGGCACTGAAATAGAGTCCCTTTAACTGGAGTTCAGATGTCTTGAACAGTGAACAGTGCGTGTTGCTGGGGGTCAAGGGAGGGTTATGTGGGGGTTATTGGTAAGGTTAATACTCTGGAGAAGTGCAGTCCCATTGTCAGATATCTGAATATCACGCATCTGAGGATCGCAGAGCAACTCTTCGTCTTCAGTAGAAACCTTTAGCAAGTTACACTTCTTCGAATTCGACAGAGTAATTAAACACTGGCAATTTTGATGTCTCTACTCATATTTAGCCTCATTTTCCGCTTGTGTGAATCGCAGTACGTTCGTGTTTTCCGCTGCGTCTCTGGGCGTGCACTTCATCCAGAGATGTGTTTAGCGTGATTAGACAGATCGTTCATTAGTGGGGTTTGTGCTGTTTAATTACCTTTGTCGAGTAGCCATTCGTCAACTACCCGACCGAGTCGGTACGGGATTCTTTGCCTAGCAATAGCCAGCCGTTCATTATCAAAGTTCCCTTTGAAGAACAAACAAATTCAACAGGTTACAATCTGGAAGGTCAAAGGTTAAAGATTAGAGGTTAGAGAGAACGTTTAGCAGGTTATGAACTTTAAAATCATATTTAACACCTTCAAGGCTTTAAACATCGTTTTTTGAGGTTAGAAAGTGAACCAAGCTCTGGTCACCATGTGTTTTAAACATGAGTTAAGCATATTTATGAGTCATTTTAGAGGTTGAATATTACTTATGGATAATTACAGTGCATTAAAGTGTCATGGTGAATGTGGACAAGCAACATCAAATCGTTGTCGTTCTCATTAAAAATGCATAAGGAACATTTTCATATCAGTGATGGTCAAAACTGTAAAACTGCAGGAAGATGTTTTCTGTTTCAGGTCAGATAACCAAATGTTGTTGAGCGCACTGATTTAGTTTGATTATCACTAACTAAACAGAAAACCATTAAAAAACATTTCCTGAAAGAAAATAAGAATTAAGGCAACTTTTCCATTTTTGTTGCATTTCACTTTAACCTGTTAACTGTCACCCCCCCTTTTTTTAATAGACATGAAAATGCACATTTCGAACATAAATGGTTGTAATTCAAGAATGCTTTGGAATATAGACGTAAGATTGGTCTTGTTTTAAAGAAGACATTTGGCAGATTTATGTAGAAGTGAAATAAATTAAGAAAGTGAAACAGAAAAAAAGTTATAGAAGTTTGAGTTTATGGAAATGTACAATGTAAAAAAATTAATTATTCATATTTTATATAAAATATATATTTTCAAAACCTGGGCTACTCTAAAACTGCAGAAAAATCAAAGCCAAAAATCTGAACAAGTTGTGTTTCAAATTTTAGGTTGATATCTCAAAAAATGAGCTTTCAGTAAGATTTTGTTTGGGCGCAGTACCAAACTTTTTCACTAGGTCACAACCAGACTCCATTACTGCCCATATAAGGGCGCCTCCATTTCCAAATGTGTTTTGAGTGATATGAACCATTATTTCCACAATTTTCATACAATTTATGAAGTAGAGATCCTATTCAGAAGTAATATGAGAAGTTTGGCAGATTTTGATATGAATTCAACCTCTAATAAACACATACAAAGAACACGCATGTGCGTCATAGCTCGCTGCCACATCACAAATGGTGAATTTATTATTTTTTTCTTTATATTTAAAACATTTTCAGACCTTTTTTTCTAAAATAATTGAATGGATGCTATCTTTTGAACTCTTGGCATGAAAACAAACTAGGTTTCTACAATTTTTTTCATGATTTTTCATGTTCATTGCTATTTCAAAATAAAGGTCTGAACACGCCTTAGGAGTATGAAAATATTCTTGTCGCAAATTGATAAATTACGGCTCCTCTGTAATTTATTTTGAAAATCAATCACCAAATATGGAAACTAGAGATTGTAAGCTTTCAAATGATATATAGTTTGTCAATATTACTTAAGGTTTTTACTAAGATATTATTGTTTTAAAAATATAATGGCAAACGTCCCACCTGTGGGACGGTAAGTACAAAAATAACTAGTACTTAATCTGAAATAAACACAAACTATGTACTGTAGACATCACATACTATTAAAAATAACAAGAACACAACTAATGCGAGTAGAAAATGTAAAAATAAAAACTAATTTAAAATATTAATACAAACGAGAATAGCAATGATCACACCGAACCTGTTTGAATAGTAGATACAGACACACACACTGAGAATAAAGCAGTGTGTCGCTGCAGGACCCGCGGAGCTCATTATGATTCAGATATAAACACTTATTGTGAGAGAAAATCATACTGAGAATGTGAGGATCTGCTGGCATGACATCTCGTGCTGTCGGCTCTATGAGGGAGAGTTGGCGTTGTGGTGAAATCAAACTTGTCAGTTCTTTAATTATCTATTATTAGCTCTTTAATGAAGTCACTGCTAGCACAGCGACTGACTCTTAATAACTCCTGCATCTCGACTGCAAATGATCCAATCAAAATCCACACACACACACACACACACACACACACTACCCGCACTGGCCATCAGTGTCAGCGTTATTAGCAAGAGCAAATCCTCCGGGGTCATATATACGAGTCCTCCAATTCAAACACTGAAATGCAGGAATATCATCATGTATGTGCTTGTATGAAGTATTCAGATGGTTTCTTCCAGGGGTGTAACATACTGGAGTCATTTTACTATGCTTAAGTATTATTTTGGGTGATTTGTACTTTTACTTTTACTTAAGGCAATACCAACGTTTTTTCATGCACTGGTAAATGTTTAGATTTTGTTCTATTTTGCTTTCATAATCTTATTTCAGACTACACTGTAAAATCGAATTAGTTAGACTTACTTGAAAAAAGCATGCGAACCGACTACCTCAAAAAACGAAGCAAAGTGAACTAGGAATGGTTTGTTGTACCGACAAATTCTTAGTTAGTATAGTTCCTTACACGAGAGTTCTAGTAATTAAAAAATAATAAATAATACATAAAATGTAATTGTTACCATTGTTGTGTTTTGCGTGCTGAATGTTGAAGTCTGTGTGTGACTCAAACATGATCAATTACATGATGTTGTCACAAATATAGAGAGATTATATAAGCCCAAGTAAAAGTTGTTTAAAAAGTTGAAAAACATGTTAATTATATGTTTTAGTTAATTATGACTAGTTAATGACTTGGTTAGAATATATAGGTCACCTTTTTAAAGCAACCTATTTATTACTTCCCTTCCTTTGAAACCAACTGTGATTTCTTGTTGAATAGGAAGATAATTACAGTAATATAAATTGAGTTCCAAGTGCCCAACCAAAGAGTTTAAACAAAAACATTTTAGGAAAATCAAAGTCAGCTTAGAATCAATTAATCTTAATTTGGGTTTTCTGAGTAAACTGGGCATAATGTGTGATTAGTACAGAATATTTTTTACAATTAAGTTAAAACATTAAGTAAAGTTAACTAAAAAGTCTTAGTAAGAATAACTGTTGGATTTTCCAGAGTAGTGGAAAGAAAACATCCAGAAAACACATTAAGTGTTTATTTTATAACACTTTATCCATTTGCGTCTGTATATTTCAATTACAATACATGTTGTTAAATGAGTTTTTTCTCCACTTCAGTAACACTTACGTACACCAAAATTTAGAGTTTTATTCATATCTTTATTCCGAATGTTTTTACTGAGGGGTTTGTTCATATATCATTCAACCTGATTTTTATAACATTTTATTCCTAAAAAACATGGAGACAATGTTTTTTTTCTGTCTATTGACAGTATTTTCTGATTTGTGGAGTTATAAAAAAGGATATCCCAAATCCCTTCTATAAATTCTTTTAACTCTAATATCTCAACAAAATCAAACAAGAATTTTGAATCTGGCTTTATATCTAATGTTCATATTTATATTCTGGAAATGTATGCAAATTAGTGCATTTAATGCATAGATTGCTTTTTAAATATAACATTTCAGAAAACGTGTAATAGAACATGTGTAATGGACTGTGATTAATTAGCTGGTTACGTATAGTGACATCTATTCGTTAAAACATTTGCCCTATTCACCTGTAGTGTCCTGCCATAAGTACATGTCCCAAAGAAAAATACAGTACTTGTTACTCATTGTTCGCCGGATTACATCTTACTTCAATACAGTTTAAAGTTGTACTTTTTTACTTTCAATCAAGTATATTTTTAGCTGGATACTTTTAATCGAGTAAGTAATTCACACAGTATCCATACTTCCACTTATTTAATTTTTTTCACTTGTGTTAATTTTGAGTATTTTACACCTCTGGTTTATTTTACATCTGAGATCAATGTGAGAACGAGTGTTTGTGAGATGAAAACAGCCCTCACAACATTTATATAAAACACATCAGATGCTGTTTCATTCTCTCGTTTCACACAAGTCTTATCTTGGAAAGTGACATCTTTATCTGGTGTCACTTCCAACACACCAGCTCGTCTTTGTGCTTCTGGAAATGCAGGATTCATTGTGATGGAGGCAGAGATCTCACGCTGAGTTCCTCACGATATATCTCACGCTGCTCTTGATAAGCATTACGAAAGCAGAGAAAATAGTCCCACTGACGGCCGTATCCACCCACCACACACACACACACACACACACTCCAAACCCTCGTGAGTCTCAGTCTACTGGGAATATCACTGTAAAGTAACACTTTACAAGACAGCTCATTAAATAATGCTTGAACTATTTATGTTACGTTGTTACATTATTTAGAAAATTTATTTAGAGAAATTAAATCAGATGAATGTACAATTTTTTTCTTCTTCTCATGTACCACACAACTGTTGTTCTGTGGACCGGGCTCCTCTGAAGAGCTCTGGTGTACTTTAGTTTAACATCAGGATTGTCTGAAGGTGTTGTCTATGATGGCTTCATGTGCAGCTCACTGGGGTTGGGAATGAGTCCCTCGTTCACAAACAACAATAATTAATGAAGTCTCCTTAAATATGGACTCGTTGATCTGAGAGACCTTAGAGGAAATTACAAGTAATTACAGTAATTGCTGCAATTCTGACATGGTGTGAACGAGGCATCTACATAAAACAAAATAAAAACAAAGTAAAAACATAAAATAAAATAAAATAAAATAAAATAAAATAAAATAAAATAAGAATAAAACTTAATTTGATTTGATTTAAATTAAATGAAAAATGTAACGCTTCCTTTCACTTCCTGACCTGTCACAATCAATGCAAAAACCACAAACCCAAAAAATTCTTAACAATTAAAATAATGAAAAATAAGATTAAAAACTCCACTCTGCATGTAAACTGCCCGTTGTCAGCTGTTTCACATGACAGGTCTCGTAATCACACTTACACTGCGTTCACATCATGACAGTATACATGCTTTTATCCTCAAGCTTCAGATCTATGGTTTCTATGTCCGACTTCACAGTCATGTGTTTGCAACTCTATTTTTAAGACATTATCAATAACAAATGATGGTAAACATCACTCATTAATACCCCTCAGCATGACAAACCCCCACTTCTGAACCAGTTCACGCCAGCTTCACTCCAGAACCCGTTGCTATGGCGACGGCTCTGAGACTGGGATCAATCCCGGACGGGTTTCAGATTCTGCTCAACATTCTACCCACAATTCCACTGCGCTAACTGGGTCACGGGGTATTTATATTCCTCCGGTCTGCTCGCGTCACACTGCACTCGTTCATTTAGCAGGAGTCCAGATCCGCCTCATTAACATGCGCAGATTCCTCATTTCAGTCATTATGACACCCGTATATGTTCATATTCAGCTGTCTGTTAGAGATGATCACGGGCGAGTTTAATGTGCTGGAACTCCACATGAATCAAAGACACACATTTGACCGAATTCGTTCATCAGCTCATGATCATATCAGATGCTGTTCAACAAGCTTTATAGCTGAATCCAAATCATTTCATAACTGATGACCTTCACACAGTTATTGAACTGAACTTATGACTAACTGAACCTTCATATCCGGCACGCTCCAACAATAGAAATTAGCTTTTTAACGTAGCTTTTAGTTAAGGGTATTCTGGTCATTGAAGTAATAACTTATTTTTATTTCGTTTTTTTCTCTCTCTCTGATCTCACTGTACAGTTGGTAAATGTTTTATATATGTATGTTTTTAATTATAACTGTGAAACACTTTGGGCAACAACGTTGCTAATTAAATGTGCTATATAAATAAATGCTATATAAATAAAAAAAAGTTGAAAGTTGAAGTTGAACTGAATTGATCTTAATAATGACTCAGAATAAGAATTTGTCCCATATTTGATAAAGTTTGCATCACTGATTCTGATATTTTCCTTGACAAACACAAACAGGTTTGGTGTGATCATTCAAGTGTTTAACAGTTTATGACCATCATTTTACACAAAAAACATCTTCCTCAATGATAGAGACAGTGTGTGTGTGTGTGTGTGAGTGAGTTTGTGTGTGTGTGTGAGTGAGTGAGTGAGTTTGTGTGGGTATGGATAGTTTGTGTGTGTGTGTGTGTGTGTGTGTGTGTGTGTGTGTGCTCACCTGAAGGGAAGCGCTCGATCACGGGCAGATTGTCCACCTGTAGTGTAGCGTTCCCGCCACTGCGAGTGAATCGCACCACATGATACTTCCCGTCGCTCACCATCACGCCGGCCTCCTCGATGACGATATCATCCGTCCCCACGTTAAAGATCACGCCGACCTTCCCACGCTCCTGACACACACACACACACACACGGGGTGGAGAGAGAGAGAGAGAGAGAGAGAGAGAGAGAGAGAGAGAGAGAGAGAGAGAGATCAGCATGTGATTTCACACCTCTTCATATCAGTGATAGTAGTGACTGATGCTTTTTGTCTCACTGCAGGTCAAACTCATTCATCACTGGTTTCTTCTACTATTTTCTATTTTCTGATGCTCATTCTCTTCCAAACTAATCCAAACTCTGTTTCCTCTCAAAATCACAAACACAGTTGATTTATCTGCCCCGCCCCCACCTGCTATTGGTCAGTCAAACTGATAGTCCTGCCCCCATCTGCTATTGGTCAGTCAAACTGATAGTCCCACCCCCATCTGCTATTGGTCAGTAAAACTGATAGGCCCGCCCCCACCTGCTATTGGTCAGTCAAACTGCCAAACTGTCAAACTTAGGCTGCCATTCAAAATCAATTCTTGATATCAAGAATTGATTTCTTACTA
Source organism: Rhinichthys klamathensis goyatoka (assembly GCF_029890125.1). Classification (NCBI taxonomy): domain Eukaryota; kingdom Metazoa; phylum Chordata; class Actinopteri; order Cypriniformes; family Leuciscidae; genus Rhinichthys; species Rhinichthys klamathensis. Next base: position 1,380 of record NW_026607108.1, on the reverse strand, counting down.
GTTGAAATTCCAATTTCACATATCAGAAATACAATTCTTACTAGTAAAAACCTTTATTTTTGATATCAAGAATTAAATTGTCACTAGTCTAAATGTCTATTCTTGATATCAACAACTGAATTGCTACTAGTAAAAATTTTCATTTTTGATATCTGAAAATGTATTTCTGATATCAAAATTATTTCAGATATCTAAAATGGCTTTCTTACTAGTAACAATCACATTCATGATATCAGAAATTAACATTGTCACTAGTGAAAAATTGAATTATTGATATCAAAAATGAACATTGTTACTAGTAGCAATTCAATTGTTGATATCAAGAATAGACATTTCAACTAGTGACAATTTAATTCTTGATATCAAAAATAAAGGTTTTTACTGGTAAGAATTGTATTTCTGATATGTGAAATTGGAATTTCAACTAGTAAGAAATCAATTCTTGATATCAAGAATTGATTTTGAATGGCAGCCTATGGTGACATTTCACTAGTGAAAATACAATTACAGATATCAAGAATTATAGTTTTAACTAGTTGCAATTCAATTGTTGATATCAAGAATGATCATTTTAACTAGTGAAAATGTAAATGTTGATATCAAGAATTAGCATTGTTACTAGTGAAAATGTAATTCCTGATATCCAAAATTGCCATTGTTACTAGTAGAAATATATTCCTGATATCAATAATTATCATTTTAACTAGTGAAAATGTAATTGTTGATATCAAGGATTCATATCCTGGAAATGAATAAAAGTTAAAACGGCTTGCCATATTAGTTGTGCCAGAGTTTTCACACAGACAGGCACTTGTATGGCTGACACCACCGTCGGTGTATGAGTGGGTGAATGTGAGGCAAAAAGGTAAAGCGCTTTGGTGGCCATTGGGTCTGTGAAAGCGCTTTATAAATGCAGTCCATTTACCATTTGTAAGTACGGTGTTTGGGCATTATCGTTCCTAAAGCGCCATCGACGCAGCGTCTCGTTCTCTTCTCAGGGAACTATGGGAACTTCTCAGTCGTAACCCGAGACGATTTTTCTGACCCTCTGAATCAAGAAAAGTACCATGTTTTTAGACACCGCTAACCCGAATGCAACCCAACAGCTTTATTCAGCATCATGTAAATGTTTGATCTGTGTGTGTGTGTGTGTGTGTGTGTGTGTGACTGTGAGTCTGAGAGTGAAGAGGAACCGGAAGTCAAGATGAATGATTCAACGATTGAATCAATGGAAGCTCTTCCCTGAAGCAAGAGCGAAGAGTGTTGGGTACACGTTACGCCATGCCGTGTTTATTCCAGCCCTTCTGAGATTAACTCATTTATTTATGTGACAAATATATGAATTCATACACACAAAACACCAACAGCCCAAATGTGTTT
>NW_026607107.1:417500-428390 GCF_029890125.1 Rhinichthys klamathensis goyatoka | reverse complement strand
CTTTCCTGGAGTTTCATCACACACACGTCAAGGCTAATGTGTGTGAATTCATTCAGCAAAAACACACATCAAACAACTGTTGCTGCTGCTGTCTGTGTGTGTGTGTGTGTGTGTGTGTGTGTCTCACCGATTCCCCCACAGAAGGTAATAAATCTCAGGCTCATCTCCTGCACTGAATACTGAACAATGTTCATTTGTCCTCATAAGCCTGAGCGAGAGATATTTATTAAACAGAAGAACACAGAGAGAGAGAGAGAGAGAGAGAGAGAGAGAGAGATAGAGAGAGAGAGAGAGAGAGAGAGAGAGAGAGACAGAGACGAGAGAGAGAGAGAGAGAGAGAAGAGAGAGAGAGAGAGAGAGAGAGAGAGAGAGAGAGAGAGAGCAGAGAGAGAGACAGAGACAGAGACAGAGACAGAGAGAGAGAGAGAGAGAGAGAGAGAGAGAGAGAGAGACAGAGACAGAGACAGAGAGAGAGAGAGAGAGAGAGAGAGAGAGAGAGAGAGAGAGAGAGAGAGTTTCTGAAGGACACCTGTCCTCCAGCACAGACAGACACACACACACTCATCACTCACACTGACAACTTCCTGTTAAAAATATCCTTCTCTAATAAATTAAGATGTTTGGACAAACTAGGACACATTCAGACCAGCTGCACTTCCTGTTGAGATGCAAACAAGCGGTGAATCTAATAAAAGAAATGTACATTCAAAATGTATATATATATAAATACACACATATCAGATAATTCCATTAAAAAAAATATTGTTGTGAAGTTAAAAAAAATGTTTATGTATTATATTCTTTACTTGACCATTATCTGTCCTGATCACTGTAATGTTTACAGCATCAGTGTGGACAGGTAAACAGCTGTTGTGCACACACACACACACACACACACACACACTCTCTCACACACACTCACACACACACACGCACTCTCATCACACACACACACACACACACACATACACACACACTCTCTCACACACACTCTCTCACTCACTCACTCACTCACACACACACTCACACACACTCTCACACACACTCTCACACACACACTCTCTCACTCACTCACTCACACACACACACACACACACACTCTCTCACACACACTCTCACTCACACACACTCTCACTCACACACACTCTGACTCACTCACACACTCACACACACACACACACACACCACACACTCTCACACACACACACACACACACACTCTCACACACACACTCTCACACACACACTCTCACACACACACTCTCACACACACACTCTCACTCACACACACTCTGACTCACTCACACACACACACACACACACTCTCTCACACACACAGCTCTGAATAAAAGAGGAAGAGTATTTTTCTGCTGGGGGAAGAAAGAAAAAGAAAAAAGCAGAAAAACTACCTGTGAGGAAAAAAGAGGAAGAACAGAAACTGCGATCTGTTGCAAAACACTGTAAATGCAAACATCACATTTCTTCTGGTGATGCAAGTCTCGCATTTTTAAAAAGTTGCAAGTTCAGCAATCAGCCGTTCTCTCGTTCATCACACCGTTTTACACCTTTATTTAAGACTAACCCGAAGCAAACATCCTCCTCATCATCATCAGCGTCACACACACACACACACACACACCGTCTGTTCTTCAGTCGTCTCAGCGCTTTCACCGAATATAAAGGCAAACGCACAGCCGTCATGCTCTCGCCCATCAGCAGATCCACTCGTCTCCAGCGTACGGTCCCTGATCAGATTACAGCAACTCCGATCACACACACACACACACACACACACACACATCACCATTACTGGAGTCGTTACTGGATATTTACGGTAATGATGTAAAACAGGCTCTTAAAAGCGTCTAAATGGATTTGCATGGTTACACAGATCTCACTAACCAAAGAAGAAACTACACCACTGATGTATTAGATATCGTAAAATTAACATGCAAATACTTACTAGCACTTATATGATATGATAATCATTACGCCAGCAGTTTTGACATGTTTACTTTCATGCATTTGGCAGATACAGTTACACTTTATTTTAAGGTGTCTGTGTTAAAGTGTAATTATACGTAATATTAATTAACTACATGTACTTAGGATTTGGTTTGGTTTAGTTGCATGTAATTATGCATAATTTATAGTTATCACTATAGTAACTACATAACATATGTAACAGTGACACTGTAAAATTAAGGGTTACACTTTATTTTAAATGCGTCATTGTTACAGTGTAATTATATATTTAAGTGCTGAGTAATATTAATGAACTTCATGTACTTACTATAGGGTTTGGTTGAGGGTTAGTTGCATGTAATTATGCATAATTTACTGTTATTACTACGGTAAAGTACATGTAACCAATGACACTGTAAAATAAAGTGTTACCGTATATTGTATCAGTTCATGCATTGCATCAGGAATCAAACCCATGACCTTTAGAATTTATTTGTTTGTAATTTAACGCCAGCTAATATTTTCATGGTTAGAAACAGATTTAATAGCGAAATATAAAAAGATAAACAACTAAAATGCATCTTCAATGAACAATCTGAAACTAAATCAGACCTCATTTTATTCAAAATCTCAATGAGGTCAGGAACGAAATGCTGCTGATTCGGATCAAAAATGCTGAGCATCATGTCCCCTGAAAGCGGATTCAGAAACAAAATGTACAAGAACAAACAGTCTGTAACGCAAATACACACGTACAAGCAGCAGATCTGCGTGTTTCCTAACAGGATTTAATACTACTGATCATATTATATTATAATAATGCATGATAAATGTGCTGAAAATACAAAAAAAAATCCTTTAAAAACATGCATGCTATATTAGTATATTGCTGTAAAACGAATGTAAAGCACCTGATAAAGCCATCAATCAAACGCGCGCTGGTGTTATTGATGCACGCGCTCTCCGTGCCTCGAAAGCTATAGCCGGTCCGCGCGCTCCGGTGTGCCGTGTTGCCATGACGCCCCGGTGCCCGGGCTCACGTCAAACAAATACCAGCGATTGATGAATCAGCATCTTCCTCATCCGCTTAAATGCCCATTAATAACGCTGATATGATGATTCTCTGATTTGAAATCACGCTGATATGATGATTCGGGGCGCGCGCGCGGTAACGGAATTCAACAAATGCTCCACAAAACTAACGTTAGTTTCCCCACACAGCAAAAAACAGGGCATTAAACCATATGCCGAGATAAACAAAGATAATACCATATTATTCTTTGAAGAACCATTCATATCATTCAGTACCAATGTATATTTTTTACAAGTCCCATGGTACTTTTTGTACTTTCTATTAACGTTTTCCACACAAAGCCTAAATGTGTTTTATTGTCTCAGCAAATAGAACTTTCAAAACTAACGTTCCTATAATGTTTTTTTTTAAAAGATGAAAGGCAATATTACCGCGTTTTATTTTTTTAACGGTTTTAACACCTTTATTAAAAATGCCGTTTTTAACGACATTCAGAAATGCCGTTTTCATGACTTAACGGAATCGTTAGCAAAACGTTCTTAGATCATATTTTTCTTATCTGTGGTCTCAAACCCTAGTGTGTTCCCTACCTAGGGCTCGTAAACACGTTGGAACGACTCGAAACGAGACAGATGCCCGTGAAATAATATCAATAGGCGAGTAAAATACCATGACACCTGAATCAGTATACAACAAAAGTACTCCGGTATTAACACCTGATACCATAGTACCTCCACAGTACTTTTACTAAGGGTGTAAACCTGTGGAAATAATTCACTCATCTCGCGTAAAATAGACAAAAAAAAACGTGTAAAGAGAGAGAATAACGCACCTCGAACCCGGACGATCGTGTCCAGCGCCGAAGCTTCTGATGAACCAGCAGGTTCCGATTATTCAGATCCGCGAGTGTGTTGCTGTGTAACCTCTGCCTGACACACACACATACACACACACACTCTCTCTCTCTCTCTAAATATAACACACGCCGAATCCCGCTGATTTCGGCAAATGTTTCAAATCGAAAGCGACGATCAGAACCGATCAGACCCGGTGATTGATCACAGATTAGGGTGTGTATCGATGAGCCCTTTGTCTGGTCGCTGTCATCATAGCTATGTGTGTGTGTGTGTGTGTGTGTCGGGTTTTAAGCGGAATGACCCGATCGTGATGATTCAGCACGGCGAGCCCTTTAAAACGCGCGTCCCGCTCAACGCGCGCGGCGGGGTCATGTGACGCGCGCACATATTAGGATATGAACACGGATAGTTATGAATCTGATATAGTAAACAATACACATATTAATAAATTATTGTAATATTCACTGTTTTATTATTCCCCAATTGCTGGTATAGCTAATTATATGTAGTTAAATATAACGGGAAATTACATATTCATAACTATAAATAGTTCTCCAGATCACCAGTAGTTTAGTAATGTGTGACTTTATAAAAAAAAAAAAGTTGTTTTGGGTGATAGTTTTTTTTAATCATATTTTTACAATCCATTTGTGAACAATTTATAGTTATGAATTACATATTCAAATTATTTATGAATTACATATTCATAACTATAATTCGGAAAGTAGTAAAGATAACATCCACTTAGAATTAATGCATAATACTGTGATGCTGCAAAAAAAAGAAAAAAGAAAAGAAAAGCACAGCATATTTGAAACGTTTTAAATACAAAATACATAACTTTTATTCTATTCCCTTGACAATACAATTTTTCAATTAAATAATTTGAATGAATAATAAATAATTATTACAGAATTAATAATAATAATAATGCTTCTTTTCTTTTTTTTTGGTGCCATTATTATGAATGTTCTTTATTTAATTCCTTATTGTATTTGCAAATATTTGTAAATGGTTCATGATCTGCACTAAAAAAAGAAACTGACATATACACTCACGCGCACGCGCGCGCACACACACACACAGTGTCGTGCACACTCAGCAAAACAGGTCTGAGCTGAGCGACTCTCGTCCCCGTTATAAACACATTTAACCTCGACACGCTTACCGAACGCGTCCGGGAACGTCTCGAGCTGCAGATTACGGTGTCCGGTGGAAACGGAGAGAATCCAGCGGGAGTTTCTCGCAGTTGTCGGCGAATTTGTGACCGTGTTGATCCTCTTTCTCTCGCGCTGGAGCCAGACGTCATATGATTCGGCTTGGTCACGTGGTTTCATTCATGAAGGACCTACGCAACGGCAGCGCGACTCTTAAAGGAACACGCGCGTGCTGAGCGCTCACAAACAGTAGCATCAATGCAGTCTACTGCATTTTAATAAATCATAACCAAGTACATAAAACACAATAAAGGACAATAAACAACATCTTTAGAAATAGTACTGAGAATGATACGCATTTTGAACACATAAAGCACTACTGAAAACTCATGCACGGCATCCGAAATTGCTTGTCAGGTAATTTGAGCTTACTTTGCGACTGTTAAAAATTATGTTGTATGAAGTAAAAATATGTGTAGTATGAATGAAATTCGAACGTAGTACATCCGCCATGTTGTCACTATCACGTGATCCACCGCGTCAGTTGCCTCGCTTCACTTGCATTCATAAATACTTTCCGTGGGCAGCTGATGTTAATGTGATGATGTGAATATGTAAAACCTCATGTTCTTATGGCATTGAGTTAATAAAAAAAAAAAAAAACTTCCCATGGCCTCATGGGATAGTAAATTGTTCATGGAATGTAGACTTCAGAATCTTGCCGGAAGTACACTGTAAAATAATATAAATTAAGTTTAATCAATTTGGACGTTTAAGTCATCTCAACTTAAATGACGTAAAACTGACTTTAAAAACTAATGGAATCTTGTATAACTCATAAAAAAAAATTAGAAAATTGCTCAACTTATTTTGATAAGTTAAAGCAATGTAAAAACATCCCAGCAAACATTGGTCCGACGGCAACGTCGTGTCCCTGGCCAAAAATAGTTGCGGCCAGACGTCATAAATCGGTAAAAAATGTAACAGAACATTTCCTAAAAATGCATTCAGATACATTTGTACATGTCTACAGTTGCATGTATAATTGTTATTTTAACTTTTAGCTCGTGTAGTTATGTTTAGTGTATCGGGTGAGAGGACGTCACCTGGCGACGTCTTTTACACGTGCATTTATAGTCCATCATGACCCTCTATGAAATCCTTGTTAAATATGCAAAAGCTGCGCTTAATCCTCGCATGGTTAATACTGCAATAATTAATGTAGTTGCCCATGAAGATTTTAAGAGGTTGTGAAGAAGACGTCCACTGGCGTCCTTTACACGTCTAGTCAGACTGTGAATACTATACGTCCACTGGCGTCTTTTGCACGTCTAGTCTAGCAAGACAGAAAAAAATTATCAGGATTTATAATTCTTTATAAAATACACGATTTATATACAAATGAATATATATTTACTTTATCTTGTTTTTATAAATTATAATCACAAAATGCACAGTATATAGTCAAGTGATTGCAAAGCCACTGCATTTTAGTCATTATTTTAACCTGTTGTACCTGATGTATTCGTTGTTATTTTTTTATGGAATGTATGTACATGTAAAACAGAAATATACCCGGTCACCATTTGTCTGAGTTGGATGTAATTACCCAAACCTTCTGCCCAAACCATAAACTGTGCTGCCAAGATGTAGTAACAAAAGATCTCGCGATATTACAAAATCCTGCGATGGGATTATCTCGCGAGATGTTAACGCGTTCTCCCCATAGATTCTGGAACTTTGAACAAACACGAGGAGAGGAGGGAGTTGTGTCGATAGTATTATTAAAAATCTACTGTTGGGTAAGTACATTTTGTATTAGATTAACGTGCTTGAGTTTTACTTGTGGGACATGAATGAACCGAAAGAAATTATGCCCACATTGTCAACTGAAATTTACTGAGTTTGGCTAAAATTAGCCAGTAGGCTAAAAGTAACTTTGAACGTATACAACAACGGTAACGTTATACCAAGTATATTGTTTAATGATACAGTCATTACTGTAACTTATTAATGTAGCCTTTTGAGAGTTTCTTTCAGAAAGTAAATTATCTGAAATGGAATGAAATGTTTAGCTGGATTTTAACATGTATGTTTTCAGTAACTGCTTTAAAAATAAAAGCAGAACATATTTTATACAATAAAATAAAATGTAATGCATGTTGATTACCTTTTTCTAATGTGTCATTCATGATTCATTCATCTTGTTCCATGTTTTTTTTTAATTTAGCTGTAGACCATAAAAATATTTTGAAAATAAGTGCATATCATTTACCTCAAATTTTAATTTTATAATAATTTTATTTATTTAAATATATATATATATTCTCTTCCCTTAGATGCTGTGAAGAGGTGGAGCCCAAATGCTACAGACACTGAAATTGATGCAGCGATGGCAGAACACCTGAAACACGCTCCAGGAACAGCTGGTGGATACAAAAACTGAGCCAAACAATGTGTTTTTAAACGGATAGTTTCCCCAAAAATGAAAATTGTCATCATTTACTCAACCTCATGTTTCAAACCTGTATACCTTTCTTCATTGAATTTTCATTTTTGGGTGAACTATCCCTTTATATAATAATTCAGTATTTTGTAATTGGTATTTTAGTTTGGTTAACAAATGTTAAACATTGAAAAAATATTAAGATACATTTTGGCTGTTCAAGATCAATAAAATGTGCTAAATCAGAACATGCTTCTTTTTTTCTTATGTTCACAAATAATGTTTTCTTGTTTGTGATGTACACGTGATTAAAACGTTTTATTGACGGTCAGGTCTGACTAGACCAATTTTGGACCTTTTTAGAACCTTTGTCAAGATGTGTAAACTTCAAGACTTGATTGCCTTTCACGATGTTACACAATATGTGTGTGATTATTTTATATGCAGGCTTATATACACTTAATTATGCAGCAACACATTTAAACACACAAATGACGACGCATTTAGACGTCCAGGGACGCGCTGAAGAGACGTGGAATTCACGGCCAGATGACGTCAAAGAAATCGGTTCAACTTTCATTTTGGAACTATTTTTCAACCATGACGGGACGTGTCGGACGGACGTCTTTTCAACGGTCATTACACGTCCAAATGTTTGCTGGGATATGTTGTCATAATTTTTTGATCATATTTTTACACAGTTTACTTTTCGCCTACTGTTTTCCGCATTCTATGTTTAAATGTTAAACTCAGGTGAAGCTGCATTGACTTCCATCAGAATCGTTCACATTGGAGGAAGCTGATGTGATGAATCACTGCGGTTTAGAAGATCCGTCAGAACCAGAGCCCGTCTTCCTCTTTCTCTCTGCATTCGCCAGCTGTACAGCAATGATAAAACATATCTGTTCAAACACACACTTCTCTGTTCACACTCCTTCCTCTTTTCAGAGAATATCAGTGCTGCGGAAGCTAAAGACAGAAATAAGGAGCTGAAATGCATCTGCAACGTGTAAGGTGGTTTTGAGCAAATATCTGGATGGATTTGTGGTATCTAATGAACACTTCTTACAGCTCTCAGCAAAAACTGCTCAGATATGATGATGAGTGTTGATTCTGCAGGTGTGCGTAATCAAACAAGGCCAATCAAAAATAGCCCAATGACCATATCCCAAATATCAAAACTTAAAATATGCCATTGCCATACTTAAAATACATCTTTTATGTAGTAGGGATCCACCGATATGAAAAGTTTGACCGATACTGATAACCGATATTTATTTATTCTTGAAAGCCGATAACCGATATATTGGTACAGATATAATAGCAAAGCACAGATATAATAGCACATTTAAAACTTTTTTAATACAAAATACATAACTTTTATTCAATTCCCTTGACAATACAATTTTTCAATGAAATAATTTTAATTAATAATTATTATTATTATAGAATTAATAATAATACTGCTTTTCTCTGCCATAATTAAAATACATATTTTATGTAGTAGGGATGCACCGATATGAAAAGTTTGGCCGATACTGATAACCGATATTTATTTATTCTTGAAAGCCGATAACCGATATATCGGTACAGATATAATAGCAAAGCACAGATAAAATAGCATATTTGAAACTTTAAATACAAAATACATAACTTTTATTCAATTCCCTTGACAATAAAATTTTTCAATTAAATTATTTTAATTAATAATTATTATTATTATAGAATTAATAATAATACTGCTTTTCTCTCCCATAATTAAAATACATATTTAATGTAGTAGGGATGCACCGATATGAAAAGTTTGGTCAATACTGATAACCGATATTTATTTATTCTTGAAAGCCGATACAAAATACAACTTTTTTTCAATTCCTCTGACGATAAAATTTTTCAATTAAATAATTTGACTTAATAATTATTATTATTATAGAATTAATAACAATAGTGCTTTTCTCTGCCATAATTAAAGACATATTTTATGTGGTAGGGATGCACCGATATGAAAAGGCCAATACTGATAACCGATATTTTTTTATATTTGAAAGCCGATAACTGATACATTGGCAGATAAATCTAAATAAATAATTTTTGATAGCCTGATTACAAAAACAAAATCTCACCATTAAAAGCCACGTCCCAAGCACAAAATTATAATGTTTAAATTATAATTTTAATGTAGCCGATATGACAGATTGCACTTGACTATTTTTTACTTTTTTGAAGTGATTCTAATATTTCAAGCAATTCAAAAGCATCATGTTGAACAGTGCGCATCTGAAGTGTCTCAGCTGAAGGAAATAATACATTATTTATCGGCTTTAATATTTTGGCCAAATGTTATTATCAGGCCGATAATGATTACATTAAAAATTTACATATATCGGCCGATAGTATTATGTAGTTATGCAAAATGAAAGCATTATATCGTAGTGATCACACTACTGTTTAATCATTGGTAGGATATAAAATATTTAAATACTGTACAAGCATTTCAGTCAAATACAATTTATGCAATATGTCAAACTTTAGCCCGCGGGTGGATAAACTCAGCAGTTTAAAAGCAGCCGATTCCACGGGAAAACCACAGATTTGGCAACCCTGGTGTCAGTTACATCAGATTATGAGATCAGTGTTTTTTACGCACAAAAAAAAAGTTGCAGACGGGGCTGTCAAGCAGAAAAATTACATAAAAGTATCATAAGTTCATATTCGTCGTGATAATTTTGCGTGAGGAGCAGACCATGATGCCATTATTCTACTATTATTCTAGACAAAGTCATTATTCTATTAATGATACTTTTATGACGGTGATTTGTTTGTCCTTTTTTGAGCTTGACTCAATATTTGACTCATATTTAACAAAAATGTTTTAAGAATGTTTTGCTAATAATTAAGTTGTAGTGCTGTTAAATCGATTAATCACATCTAACATAAAAGTTTGTAAATATATATGTGTGTGTGTGTGTGTATACAGTATATATATATATACACACATATACATACATACATATACACACACACGCACTGTAAATATATATATTAGGGATGCACGATATATCGGCCGCTATAATGTTATCGGTATCGGCTTGATAAGAAATTTGGCCGATATATTAAAGCCGATAAATAATGTATTATTTCCTTCAGCTGAGACGCTTCAGATGCGCATGTTCAACATGATGCTTTTGAATTGCTTGAAATATGATTGGAATCACTTCAAAACAGGAAAATATCGGCTACATAAAATATAATTTGAACATTATAATTGTCTGCTTGGAATATGGCTTTTAATGATGAGACTTTTTTTTTAATCAGGCTCTCAAAAAGGATGTAAAAATTTGGATTTAGATTTACCAGCCAATATATCGGTTATCGGCTTTCAAATATGAAGAATTATCGGTGCATCCCCTATATATATATATATATATATATA
>NW_026607107.1:405000-407500 GCF_029890125.1 Rhinichthys klamathensis goyatoka | reverse complement strand
ACGAATAAAAATGACAAATGCATGCAACTCAATTTCTAAATGAAAACATAAACATTTTTTTTAAATGGACCACAGGGGAAAAAAATTCATTTATATTTGAGTTTTTAAAAAAAAACTTGTTGTTCGGTCGTAATTTGAAGACTTTCAAATCTTTCAGATCTTACTAGAACCAAGATTATTACAGTTATTTAAAATTAGTTTTGTTAATTGAAATAAAATAATATAATAAATGTGCTGCTAACCAAAAATTAGAAACATTGCCTTTAAGCTGATGCACTAAAATCACAAACTGGAAATAAATAAACAAATCAATAAAACTGAAATAATAAAAGATAAATTAAACTTAAGTAGTAATGTGAAAAAACTAATAAAAATCAAAAATGCACATAACAAAAATTCTAAAAACAACATTAATGTACAGTATATATATATATATATATATATATATATATATATATATATATAAAGTTGTTATTTAGATTCCTGTATATTTCTACTGCTGTATTATATTGCATTATTTACATTTCTGTTTCTTATATTATTGTTATATTTAATTTCTACTGTGTAATTCCTATGTAAGTCTGCACTATCATGTACTGTGTTCTGCACTGGAAGCTCCGGTCACCATGACAAATTACTTGTGTGTGTAAACATACTCGCCAATAAAGCTCATTCTGATTCTGATATATAGATATATGTGTAAACAATTGGACCAGTCGAGAGACTAAAGTTCATTAGTGTGTGTGTGTGTGTGTGTGTGTGTGTTACCCGCGGCTGTGAAGCCCTTGACCAGGGCATGTGCCAGCTGACCCGCTCCAATGAAGCCCACACTCATCCTGATGATCACACACCTGCACACACACACATCAGATCAGTTATACATCTGTCACACACTTTCATCTAAACCAACCTGCATTGCATTCAAAACAATCACTGAAGATGAAAGCATTGATCTACAGCTTGAGCTATAATATTCAGAAGCTGTAGGACAATAATACATTACAGAAAAAACACTGTAAAATAACAGTAATTTAATTTCAATCACAGATATTTTAATTATAGTAGCAAGGATTATACAGTGGTACATTGCAACATCAAACCCATTTTTATGATTGTGTCAAATTCTAGAACTAAAGTATTATTGTTGTCATACACCATAGCATAAAACATATAGATATGATGTTATTGTTGATCAGTCCATATGAATAATCATTCCTTATCCTGCAGCCTGATACATCATCATTATTATGATTCTATAAATATTTCATCATCTCAGGAAATTGAAGATTGTCTCACCTCCACCGTTATTCACCGTGAAATGAAGATTCGGGTCTAGTTTATCAAGCGGCGAGTAAAAACACTGACTGATGTCAACGTGGCGTCATTCCCTCCATGTGCAGCGGCACCGCGCTCTGACTGACACGCGCGGGAACCAATGAGACACGAGAGGCTGTCGCGTCAGACCAATCAGCGCTCGGGGTGAGGTGTGGGCGGGGTTTGTAACTGTGCGCTCTCATTGCATCAGTTCCTGTAGAATAAACGCTGAATATGGATCAGTGTTTGTGTTTACAGACACACTTCACATAACTCCACATAACTTCATACTTTATACTTGACATATGTGCAAATGCTAAATACACTGCACAAAATACGGTTTGCATTTTGCATGCTTTTTTATAATTGTTTTTATATAAAATTTACATATAATTCCACTGGAACCAGGTTTCATTTTTGTTAACTAAACCGTAAACTATTAAAAACATGTTTGTTAATTGAAGTAAAATAACATATTAAATATTATACGGAAAACTTAAACTAAAATTAAAAATTTTGACTTGACAATAACCTGAAATAAGTTTGAGCTGAAGCACTTAAAACTGGAAATAAATAAAAACTAAAACTGAACTAAAACTAAAATAAATGAAACCTAAATGGTAATATTTAAAAAAAAAAAACAGCAACAAATCAAAACAACTAACACAATTTCTAAAAATTAAACTGAAATAAAAATTAAATTAAAAAAAGCTAATTCAAATTATGAATGAAAACTATAATACGCTATATGAATAATACTAAAAAATAACTAGTGCTGTCAAATCGATTAATCGCATAATATAGGTTAATAAATAAATAGTGTGTGTATATAAACTTTTATGTTAGATGCAATTAATCTCGATTAAACGATTTGAAAGCACTAAAAATAACACTAACTGAAATTTATATGTATAGATTTGAGCAACAAAACAGGATACTTGTTTTAATCGCATTAAAATTAGGACTAAATTATGATTGGAATTCCATGAGCATTCCTTTAGGATTCTTTGACACTCCGGTTACATGTGAACGTCAAAGTCCTATTTCTGTCAGACGAATCCCTCATATCAGAATCCACCGTCGGCTTAAGATGGATTATCAAGAATGTTTGTCTTCAGATACTTGAAATTCCCTCTTTCTCATGAATTAAATATAAAGGAATTCAGGGTTTTGTTCCCAGTACCAC
>NW_026607107.1:387500-397500 GCF_029890125.1 Rhinichthys klamathensis goyatoka | reverse complement strand
CAGTCGCACCGCCGCGGTCCGACCCGAGACCGTCAGCGCCACCAGCAGCACCGACGCGGCGAAGCACACGCCGAACACCGACACGCAGTAAACCGTCGCCACGTGGCGTGAGAAATCACTCCCGTTAGCTAGCATCACAAAAATCACGCATGCTACGAAGATTTGCACCACTTTCAGGATGCCGGATGGAGTCGCCATGTAGCCGACGGCACGACCCGGTTTAGCGCGCGACAGAAAAACCTCGGTCCCGTACGCGACGCACGCCGCCCACGAGCACACGGTCACCGCGATACGGTAGTTTCGTACGTCGCAGTTGTTGGAAGGACAGTCGTTCGCACGCACGAAGTACACGGGATACATGACAGACGCGGTTAGCGTGAGCAACACGGCTAGAGACGCGAACGTCACGGTCAGATTCTCCCACGACACGGGGAGACACGCGTGAAGGCGGGTCACGTCCAGCACGAACACACACGCTGTGATGGAGAAGCACGACGTCCAAACCGCCATACAGAACGTCCCGTAGGTGGCGCTGTAACCGGCGGCGTGGATCACCAGAGCGACGACGGCGCAGCACAGCGTTAGCTGACACACACGCGCGGCACCGATCGGGGAAAACACGCCCGCACCGTTTAAATAATGTCCAGCGGAGGCGCTCATGTCGTGACGTTCAGGTACACTAGAGCTCAGAAGTTTGGGCTCACGCTCAAAAGTCTCACCAAGACAGCATCTATTTAATCAGAATACAAATATTAATATTGCTGTTTAAACTGTTTTCTATTGTGATAGTGTAATTTATTCCAGCTCCGTTAAATTTCTTATTATCAATGTTAAAAACAGTTGTGCTGCTTCATGTGTTAATCAAAATTAAACTTACTAAAAATGTATTAAATAATAAAAATGTCAAATTAAAATAATTTCTAAATGAAATCAAACACTAAAAATTTATAAACATAAAAATATTTAAAAAATGAAAACACTTAAAATGTAGGCCTATTTAATCATAAACATGTAAAATGAAAACAAATAAAATTTAAATTAAATCATAAAAATGTAAAATTAAAATAAAATATTTTTAAAATGAAATCAAACAGTAAAATGTATAATCATAAAAATATATTTCAAAAAATTAAAATAAGCACTTATTAAAAATGTATTAAATTATAAACATGTAAAACAATAACAAATCAAAACAAGACTTGTTAAATTAAATCATAAACATGTAAAATTCAAATACTTGTACCATGAACACATCAAAATAAAACACACTAAGTGAATTACGTAAAAGAAATTGTGAAATTAAAATAAATAATGTTAAAAATAGAAATGAAACTTGACAATACTTTTTTTCAGGATTCTTTGAATAGAAAGTTCAAAAGAACAGCGTTTATTTGAAATAATCTTTTGTAACATTCTTTAATGTTTTATAGTGTCCTTGCTGAATAAAAGAATTCAAAATTCTTACTGACCCCAAACTTTTGACCAGTAGTCTATTTTATAGCTTTTTATGATGGCATATGTGTAGATCAACAGATCCAGGAAGACTCCCATCCGTCAGGTTCTGTGGACCTGCTCATCTCATGCTGAAGAGATTCGGGCTGACGAGTCCTGTTGGGTTTCCAGTTCCACAGAAGCAGATTCGTGGCAGTTCTTCTCCTCAGGGTGCATGAAGTATTTCTGACTCTATTTTGGAGCGCGTGACTCACTATCTGTCAAAAAACAAAACCGTCAAAATAGCCAGAGTCTCACAGAGATCATTAACATCAGATCCATTACCTTCCCAGATCCAGCATTCTGAGCAGAACCAGTCCAGAGAGAAGACCCGATCTGTGTCCACTTTCTCCAGACTGAGGAGGGTATTTCAGCTCGAGGAGGGTGAGGCTGGAATGTGTGTCCAGAAGCACCTGTGAAGGAATCGCACAGTTATTCTATATATAAACACATTTAGACACAGACACAAGAGAGTCACGCGGGGTTTCCAAGCATGCCGTTGAAGAATGAAGGGTTAAATATCCAGGATTACTGATGCCTATCGAGTTGCACGGAGCGTTTGTCGTGGTTCTGAGAGGAATCTTCCAGGTTCGGTGCAAGTTAAAGGCCCATGATGATCATTCATGTGGTTCCAAACCTGTGAAACAACAAAAAAAGGAGATATTCTGAACGCCTCTGCGTTTTTGTCCATGCAATGAACTTCAAATGTCATTTTGAACCTCATTTATTTCTATGCATTAAAAATGAAAAATCACTTTTTTATTGCCGATCTGTGAACAGCTCTAACAAAACTTAAATTATGAGATCTTCCCCGAGTCTATGAAAGCCTGTAGACTGATGTTTATGTGAAGGACTCGGGTCGTTTTTGCCGGGAAAATCAAAAGCACGTGACGTTTGCGCCCGAGACTCTCTTCCGTTCAACGACACATGAAACGAGCGAATGCTTATACAATGTTCAGGATAATAAGCTGAAAGAGCCGTTCTGTGCTGTAATGTTAATGTGTGTCATGGATTCATTCAAACTATAGTCTCTCATGGCCAGATCTATATAGTCTACAGTCTCAAATATACTTTATAATCATATATCATAACAGTGTGATTATAATGAGCTCATCTGTGGACATGATGATCTCAGATCTGCTGTAAACACACACATCACTTGATCAGATGCTTTCTGAACTTCTGCTTTCTCATTTCTGTGTGTTTATTCTGTTATTGAGAGGAATATCACTATCAGCACATATTTACATATTCATCTGAACGTCGCTCTCAGCAGTGGTTCATGTTCGATAACAGTATATCACTTAAACAGTATTTCCAACTTCTATTTACTTCTAAGTAAAGAACTAAATGATCTTCTCCGTAAGTATATTGTGTCTTGATTCACGTTCAGTCTCTCGTGTGTGTGTGTGTGTGTGTGTGTTACTGTTAACGAGCACGAGCAGTAAGAGCTGCAGTTCCACTGAACGGCCACCGGTGTCGCTATAACACCAGTTTCTCAATTCTACATGTCACCGACCATTTAATTAATGCAATTATGCATTAATGAATTACCCTTTTCATCATGCATTTGCATGAACAAAAACAGTGTAAGCACTCGTCAAATCACTGCATTGAGATAAACATTCAAACAAAAGTGATAGAAGACTTACTAACCTTTAAATCCATTCATTAGCAGCTTTTTCATGAAGAACATCTATAAGAGGGTTTATTTATAGCTCTATGATTCATTGCAAAATCATTATTAAAAAGTCATACACACACATTGTAATTTGACAAAATAAAACATTAATATGGGAGAGACAATGACAGCTGAACTTTAGCTTCGGTTGAAGTTGACTTTCTTTTATATTTTTATTAAAATATATATTTTTTAAATAATTATTTATTTTATTTGAAAATATGTTTTCATTCCTTTAACGATCCTTTAAAGTTCAGTGTTCCAGCTGGAACTGTGATTCGTTTCAGGGCCGTGCACAGACCTTTTGAGGGGCATGTGCTGAAACTAAAAAAGGGCACCCCCCTCCCTTTTTTTATATCAAGATTATTTAGTAAGCCTACATAAAAGGAGGAAATGGTCACATCTTCATGACAAATTCAATACAAAAAAAATAATAGTCTCAAAAGCTTTAGATTTATTCACTATTAATAACCGTAATAATAATAATAATAATAATAATATAGATAATATAGATATACAGGGTTTCAGGGCTTCTTTAAACCTAATTACAACAGCAACCTTCTGTGAGCCATGCTTGAAGATGTTTATGACTTCACTGTGATCCACTGGGCTGTCCCTCTCTATGGCTATGAGGAGAAGGTCTGAGAGTCTCTCCTCTGAGCAAAGGCTTAGGAGTTGGTTCTTAATTAACCTCATTTTTGAAAAGGATCTCTCCACAGTTGCAGTTGATGGCAAAAACCTGATACTGTGGAGGACCAATGCTGGTCTCTTGAAGGTCTCTTATTCACTACACTTCCCATAAAATAAGCCAGCAATGAAAACAATGATAAAATAGTGTGAAAAGTACAGTTGCAGTGAAAAGCATTTCTGAAGGATCATGTGACACTGCAGAGTACTGAACTAAAGATGCTGAAAATTCAGCTTTGACCACAGAAATAAATTACATTTTAAAATATATTCAAATAGAAAACAGTTATTTTAAATTGTAAAAATATTTCACAATATTACTGGTTTTGCTTATTTTGGATCAAATAAATTAAGCCTTGGAATGAATTAAATCATGAATTACATTCTGCATGATAAAATATAAAGATTTCACAGTGATCTTCTGTAATGTTTTTTTTTTTTTTTTTTTTTTTTGTTACTACTACAACATTACTGTAGTAAAACCATGTTTAACTACATTTATACATGTGAGGACGACCGGAGAGTAGGTATAGAATACTGTAGATTCAAAAATTAGATAGCGAATACGTGCATATTAACAGACTTGAATTAACCATAATTTAATATTATTACCATAACATTAAATGTTAAATTATTAAATGTTAATAAATTAAGTGTATCAGCAATCATAAATCATAAATGAACAGCGCGGGGGCGCGCATGTGCTTATGATTCTCCGATGGAAACGGCGCCGGCGGCATCATTACATTTTCATCAACAGCTTACCAACTAGATTGTTATAGCTATATAGGCGCTCAGTTTTTCCTGTTGTAAAATACATTTGGTCAAAATCGCATTTTATAAAAAAATGAAATGCTACTGTATGCACAGGCTATTTAAAGGTTCTCTAAGCGATCCTGGGTGACGTCACTTCTTGTTGACGTTCGAACTATTGTCAAACAAAACGGAGGCTAGCTAGACCCTCCCTCCTCCTCATCCGCACACTAACCCCCCAAACCACACCCCCAAACCCTTCTTGTCGGTCATTGGCTGGAACAGTTTGTTATGTTTTGGGGAGCGGGTCGCTGCAGTTTGTTTTTGGTGCTGTTTGTGAAGCATGGGCTGTCTACAGAGATCGCGTTTCTTTACAGTGTGTTCAGGGGACAGGCAGCCAGCGGATAGTGAGGAGATGTTTGCTGTATGTGACAAAAAATGTTTTGGCCTAAAAAACACATGACATCGCTTAGAGCACCTTTAAGTGTAGGCTATGTATTGGCAATGACTATGGCAAATGCTAGCATAGCCCTCTCTCTCAGGTCCCACATGTCTTAGTCAGACATCAAATAAATAAAATATGCGCTTTTATAGACAACGTGTTTAGTACTTATTCAAACAACAAGATCTTTGTTTACCCATGCATGCATGCAAAACTTCGTATCTCCGTTCAGCTGCTGTCTGCTGTGCTGTGCGGTCGCTGCGGAGCTTCAGCTCATTCAGTCACGATAGAGGGGGCGGAGTTATCAGCTTTACTGACAGTTTAAGATCGAACAAGATTTACACAAGCTCTTTTTAAGATCTTTCATTGGCTAAATATTTTTAAAACAGACAGATAGACTTAAAGGGTGACCAATAGCATTCATTTATAAAAAAAAAATATAAAAAAACACCACCAAAAAAAAAAGGCCACTTCGGCAAAAAGGGCATGTGCTCTGCACAGGTTGAGCCCTACCTGTGCACGTGCCTGATTCGTTTACTGAATAAAAACGTAACAGCTGTAAAAAACAACAACTAAAAAAACACACACAAAAAAACACTATATGCTGGAAACATTAAAATTCACCTTCAGTTTATATCATCATGTTCGGTCAAGCATATAATCTTCCTTCTTCTCAACAGCGACTGATACTGAGATTGAATTATTTTTTAATATATTCTCAGTTAGTAATTTTCTTTTAAAATTTTGTTTAAAAGTTGAAAAAACAAATAATTATTATTAGTTTTTTTTCTTTAAGTCTATTAAGTTTTCATTTTTATATCAGTTGCAGTTTTGGTTATTTTAGTACAAGTTAAACTAAATAAAAATGAGTAGCTAATGTTTCTAGGCAACTTGCTGAGATCAAATACGTTTATTATATTTAATATTATTTTATTTTCAGTTAATGTTTACTTGATTTCAAGTAACTTTTTTTTAGTTGTAGTTAACGATAATAACCTGGTCCTGGTAACAGTTCGACTCCTGTATAAAGATATATTTGACAACAGCGCCACCTGCTGTTCACTCGCTGTACTGCCGTCTGGGGTCCGTTGAGATGATTGACAGATGCCAGATATTCTAATCATGATCACTCATCTCTGGCTATTTTTGGTTCTTCAAACGAATTTGCGGATTTGATTCAAATGTCTAGATTAAGTTGTCTGATATACTGCGTGTTCTTGAGTTTGTTGGAAAGGACAGATCCATCTGCAACTTCAGGATGAGCTTTGAAGAACCTAACGATCCTGAATTATGTCAAATCATCAACAGTAGGAATCCACGTGCGAAGAAAACACGTGACCAGAACTACAGCACGCGCATTGTGAACGCGCTCGTGAAGTCCGTCCACTAGAGGGACCCGAACAACCTCTTCTGGATCAGCACAGAAACACGCAATTTGTTTAACTGTGATATTTGTCGTCTTGTAAGATGTCAAATGTGTTTGTTTTGCACTGTGGTGCCACTGAGACACTGTAGGGAGAGAAACAACAAACATACTTGAACTTGAATTAGAAACATTATGACTTCATGTTGACTTGAAGGTCTTTAATCAAGTGTTTAAGTTAATTCAAATGTGATGCAGATCATAAACTCTTAAAGTCCCCTGTAGTCAATAATTGTATCCCTTAAAACAAATCTTTGATCACCAAAATGACATATTTAAAGTATTTTCCTTGGAAAAAAAATGTCCTAAAATATCTTGAATGTAACTCGACACCCTATGAATATGCAAATGAGCCCCGCCTCCACTCACTCACTCACTCAGGTCAGAGATCCACTGGTTGACGATCACACGTTGATCTGATTGGTTACAAGGTCGTTTGTGACGTCAGAAACACCAGCGATTTCAAACCGTGTTTTTGAGACTGTCTTTGGTTCACTGCAGTTTTAAGCAGAAAATACTCAGCAATGCTGTCGACTTATGAACTTACACATGGTGTGTCTTAAAGCGTATTAAAAACACCACATAGACACATAAACAACATTAAACGCTGGATTTTCACCACAAGGGGGACTTTTTGAAGTCTTCTTCAGATCACTTTTACCTTTGAACACGATGAGGGAGAACAAGGCGGTGTTGTGCGGGTTAAACTGTTCACGCGAGCATCAGTTCACCTGCGCGGCTCCGCTAGCCCTCAGCAGGTCCTTCATCAAAGAGCCGCCGCAGCTGGAGCTCATTAGCCGAGTCGGCGGGGCCGCGCGGGGCTAGTGGAGCGATGACGAGTGCCAGAGCCTCCGGACACTTTGAAGTTCCTCCAGACGGGCAGCGTTTACATCAAAGCATCGCTTACACATCACCAGCTTCAAAATGCCTCAAATCTTCGTTTGAAAAATAAAGGCTGTTTACTCAACACTGTTTTCAACTAGAAACAGAAAACCTTTTATGCGTTTCGGCCGTTCATTTACACAAACTTTTGAAAACGGGTTTCAAACTGCAAGTTTTTGAAAACGATACCGTTATCGACTCCGTGTAAACTACGAATTTATGAACACGACGTCATGCGCATTAATCGTTCAGTCTATCAGGTGTTTCTTTACAAAGAACAGCGCCATCTACTGGCCTGACAGCAGAATACAGCATTTTAGTCGTTTTCGCAGGTCCACGTGAACGGGATCATTTTGATAGTGTTTATACGTGAAAAACGCAAAGGAAAAACATTTCCGTTTTAAGTACGTCGTGTAAACGAACCCAAAGTGGAAGTTTTTTAAAAACGATGCCGCTATCATCTCCGTGTGAACTACAAAAATGTGAATTTGTGAAAACGGTGACGTCATGCGCACGCGTGTTACGTGTTGTCTATAGTTGCGTGTTTCTTTACAAAGAACAGCGACTGGCCTGACAGCAGAATACAGCGCTTTTAGTCGTTTCGCGGATCCGTGTGAACGGGGATGCGTGAAAAACACGAAGGAAAAACGTTTTCGTTTTTACTACGTCGTGTAAATAAAAGTTTTTTAAAACGATACCATTTTCGTCTCCGCGTAAACTACAAAAACGTGAACTTGTGAAAACTGTGACGTCATGTGTCTTACGTGAAATCTTCGTTTGAAAACTAAGGGCACTTTACACAACACCGTTTTCAACTAGAAACAGAAAACTTTTCATGTGTTTTGGGCGTTCATTTAAACGACAACAGCGTTTTGGGGGCCCGAAAATTCAAACTTTTGAAAACGGGAAACTGCAAGTTTTTGAAAACGATACTATTATCGTCTCCGTGTAAACGTGAAAACGATGACGTCATGTGTTACGTGTTCAGTCGGTTTATTTACAAAGAACAGCACCATCTACTGGCCTGGCATCAGAATACAGCGCTTTTAGTCGTTTTCGGGGATCCACGTGAACGGGATCATTTTGATAACGTTGATACGTGAAAAACGCAAAGTAAAAACTTTTCCGTTTTTGGTAAGTCGTAAACGAACCCAGAGTGGAAGTTTCTGAAAACACTATCATTATCGTCTCCATATAAACTTGTGGAGTTTCTCACAAATCTCACAAAAACGCGAACGTCATGCGTGTTCAGCCTATAGGCGTGCTTCTCTTTAAAAAGAACAGCGCTTTCAGTCGTTTTCGTGGATCCGTCTCGCCTATACGCGAAAAACGCAAAGGAAAAATGTTCCCGTTTTTAGTACAGGGGGGGATTGGGGTGAAAATTACAAATTTAGCAAAAGATAAATAAATGAGAAATTACAAAAAATTACAAAATTACAAAAGATAAGTAGGCTATTAAAATTACTAAAACAAAAATAAATTACAGCTATATATATATATATACACACACACAAATATTAAAAGCTTAAAATGTCAAAAGCACATAAAATTACTAAAATGTACATGAAAAAGAAAAATGAAAATGTTAAAAGGAAAGCTAATTCAAAATATTAATACTATAGTATATAAATAATACTAAAATAACAGAGTGTGACAGCATTACAATAAAAGTATTCAATTTCAGACGCAGTCATGGACTACTGAGATGCCAGAAAAAAAGAGAAAAACTCCACTGGCGATTAACATGTTTAATTGATGAAGTTTTGCATGAAGTATTGTTGAACTATTGAAGC
Organism: Rhinichthys klamathensis goyatoka; assembly: GCF_029890125.1. NCBI lineage: Eukaryota > Metazoa > Chordata > Actinopteri > Cypriniformes > Leuciscidae > Rhinichthys > Rhinichthys klamathensis. The sequence goes on along the minus strand of NW_026607107.1, from coordinate 388,348 downwards.
CGGAGAATCCAAACGCTCTCGTCCTCCTGCGCTGATCAAACGTCACTTCTTCCCTGAAAACAGACAGTGTGAAAGTGCAATATATCGATTAATATACATTTCCAATATTAAACAGTTCTATAAATCTAAAAAAAACATTTAATATAAGTATAATATCTACATCCTCAGTAAACACTTAGTCAAGTATAGAACTCTCTGTTCATCAAAGAATCCTGAAGAATAAAATCTATCAGTTTCCACAAACATATTAAACAGTTTCCAACACTGATAATAATCATAAATGTGTCTTGAGCATCAGATCATCATATTAGAGTGATTTCTGAAGGATCATGTGACACTGAAGACTGGAGTAATGATGCTGAAACTCAGCTTTGATCACAGGAATAAATTACACTTTACTGTATATTCACATAGAAAACAGATGATTTACACTGGAGTAATATTACACTGTTTACTGTATTTATGATCAAATAAATCCAGCTTTGGCAAGCATAAATGTCTTCTTTTAAAAAATGCACTCTAGGTGTTTGTCTGAAATAAAACAAATGTTGTGAAATATGCCTTAATCTGTGTAAAAATCAATTGAGTTTATGTTGGACTAAAAACTAAACACTTGCCGTTTGTTTTTTTGTTATTAAAGTATGTTAACTAAAACTATTAAAAACATTTCTGTTCATTTAATTAAAGCTGAAATAAGTTTAATACTAAATAATATATGTATAGTAAAATATGAAAAGTTTGTCCGATACCGATAATTCTTTATATTTGAAAGCTGATATATTGGTCGATATATTGGCCGATAAATCCACATTTTTATAACATTTTTGAGAGCCTGATTACAAAAACAA
>NW_026607107.1:362500-372500 GCF_029890125.1 Rhinichthys klamathensis goyatoka | reverse complement strand
TCTACAGCAACTCTATAGCAACTCTGCAGCAACTCTGCAGCAACTCTACAGCAACTCTACAGCAACTCTACAGCAACTCTACATCTGCAGCAACTCTACATCTACTCTGCAGCAACTCTACATCTACTCTGCAGCAACTCTACAGCAACTCTACAGCAACTCTACATCTGCAGCAACTCTACATCTACTCTGCAGCAACTCTACATCTACTCTGCAGCTACTCTACAGCTACTCTACATTAACTCTGCTACAAAGGAAGTGAACTGTGTTTGGTCACTACACGTCAAACACACGGCCTCTTCGTGTCTAACTGAGAGTCAGAAGTGTGTCGTTCTCACCTCTCGCTCTTCAGCTGGGCGAATCTCTTCCGAATGTCGTCCACGGTGACCTCAAAAAACTCGTCGGGAAGTTCTCTGTCGTCATGGTGACGGGCTCCTGAGTCCAGATGGAAGACCAGCGGCTCCCTGTCGATCGGCTGGACATAGACACAATCAATGAGCACGCTAACCCTAACATGTGCCAACTAACTCAACACACACTCACGGTTATTGACACGTTACTGCGATAAAGAAATATGCATTAATGAGAAACATGCAATAAGCATCGAAAACAGCCCCGCCTACTGATTTACATAGAATCTGCATACAAGTTGACTTTAAAAAACAAAAATTGTGTAATAAAAGAGAAAAGAAAATAAGGAAAATATAATGAATGCATGTTTAAAAATATATTAATATATACATCTTTGAATCGTGTCACTATTATTGCGTGTGCATTGATAAAAAGCTTTGTACAAAAATATATTTGCAATTTCTTTTTCGCATTTGCATTTTATTTTAATATTGTCAGTTTTGCATCGAGGTTGAAGTGAAAATAAAATTTCAAATCACCAAATGCTTTTTATTTTTCGATCTGACGGAGATGATGCATTAAATAAAAATTAATTTTGGCACCTATTTTGCAAACAATTTTTATAATGAATTATTTAATCTGGTTTTCATATTTATTTGTGTGATTTAATGAATTTATTTAAATTGTGCTGAGGCGGACGTGTGTGTGAGGCGGACGTGTGTGTGAGGCGGACGTGTGTGTGAGGCGTGTGTGTTTTTACCTCCAGATATTCGTCTGGTTCCTCTTCATCCCTCGTCGCTTGTTTGGCGCTGACGGATCTCTAAACGACAGGAGAAACACATTCAAAAACTCTTCAGCTTGAGAGAGAGATCTGTGTGTGTGTGTGTGTGTTGTGTGTGTGTGTGTGTGTGTGTGTCTGTGTGTGTTTGTTTTTGTGATATATGAGGACACAAATGTGTATAATGACATGCATATTACACTGGTATTACAACTTACACGTGATATATGAGGACATTGCATGTGTCCTCATATTTCAAATAGCTTAAAAAACATAAAAAACAATGGGTTTTTTTTTTATGTAAAAATGCAGCATGTCTCCTGTGATGGGTAGGTTTAGGGATAGGGGCAGTGTAGGGGGATAGAATATACAGTTTGTCCAGTATAAAAGTCATTACGCCTATGGAATGTCCTCATATATCACAAAAACAAAGCTGTGTGTGTGTGTGTGTGTGTGTGTGTGTGTGTGTGTGTGTGTGTGTGTGTGTGTGTGTGTGTGTGTGTGTGTGTGTGTGTGTGTGTGTGTGTGTGTGAGTGTGCGTGAGTGTGTGTGTTTGTGCATTTTTTAATGAAAAAGCCATTCAAAAGATTGGAATAATTATGATTTTTCTAATGTTTCTGAAAGAGTCTCTTCTGCTCAGCAATGCTGCATTTATCTGATCAAAACTACAGTAAAAATTGTGAAATATTATTAGAATTTCAAATGACTGTTTTCTATTGTAATACATTTTAGAATGTAATTTATTTCTGTGATCAAAGCTGAATTTTCAGCATCATTACTCCAGTCTTCAGTGTCACATGATCCTTCAGAAATCACTCTAATGATGATTTGATGCACAAGAAACATTTATGATTATTATCAGTGTTTAATATTTGTTATAATACCTTGATTTCGTGGCTGGGTTTGGGTTTTTTGGCTTTGGGAGGGCTGCCGGACACACATGGGGACCACGAGGTCGAGCTCTTCAGTCCCGCAGGTCCTCCCAGACGCTGTCCGCTTCCCGAAAATGGCACGAAGTCAGTGGGCGTGGCCGAGGGGGCGGGGCTATGGGGCTGAGGGGGCGTGGCCGAGGGGGCGGAGTCACGGCACTGTTGGGACGTCCCCGGTCTCTCGTCGTCCTTCGTTATCTGCGACTCCTGATGCTCACTAGTTTTGGGCTGCACTGTTCGCTCTCGGCTCTTGTTTGGCTCCTCCTCTTCCTGTTTGACAGGGTGATGGTTCAATGGGGCGGCGGCCTGAGTGGGCGGAGCCGGGGTTTCCACGGGAACAGAGGCTGATGGTTCTGGAGGAGGCGGCTGTGATACGGTCATCTTGGCAACAGCATCCGTTGGCTTGGCAACAGCATCCGTTGGCGTGACAACAGCATCTGTCGGCGTGGCAACAGCATCCGTTGGCGTGGCAACATCATCCGTTGGCATGGCGACCGTATCCATTGTCGCACCAGGACAAGAGGAGCTAGAGCCTTTCAGCACATATCTAACAGACAGAAACATCTTCAATATCATCATATATCATATAATTGTGGATGAGCTCACCCAAAGAAAATTCCAGACAACCTGTTTGTTATGGCAATAAATCAATCAAATGAAATCAGAGAGGGATGTGACATCAGCACTGAGAGCTCACCGTATGATGGCACTTCCTCCCGTGAGACCCAGAGACTTCAGAGTCGTCGTCTTCAGTGCTTCCTCACCGCTGACCTAAACAAGGACAGACATGAAACAGTGTTTACTACTTTCTATTTAATTACACTAATTGAATATTCTGTCTTTCTGAGGCGTTTTAATCATCCACAAAAAGACCTGCGGGCGGATTCACCAAACATTCCTAAAAGATATAAGAATCCTAAAAATGTTATGTATTCCCAGAAGTAAAAATCTTCAGAAAAAAAGATAATAACATTCTTAAGACAAAACGTATTAATTATTTTAAGAAATCAGCGATTACTGAACCCTTCTTTGTGTTCGATTTTTTTTGTTAAAGTACATACATAACACTTTGTACCTAATAAACCTAATAAAGATAATGTTCAAAAAAACATTGTAAATAATAACCTCCAACTTGACTTAAACCCCCAAAGGTAAACCCAGAAAAAAAGTGTGTAATTTTTCTTCTTACATTATTACAGGTACATTGTTTGGAGCATAAGCAACAAAGGGCAGAGAAGAATTATTTAAATTTAAATTAAGATTTTATGATTTGTTCCATGTAGAGGACACAAGACACAACAATGTTTTTTATATACATTTTTTATAGTCAATATACCAGTCAATTTTTAGGTTTCAGACCATTTTATTTTCTATAACTTGTCCTATAATGCTGGAAAAAGATTTTTAGAAAATGTTTATATTTTGCATTTTGTATGGATACTAGTGCAAAGATATTTGAGAACTTTTCAAGAATTGCACAACGCTCTACATTGCGAGTAAATCATTCACATATGCATGTATGTATCGCGTCAAAAGTCTGGCAAGTAAAAAAAAAGGTTTAAAATTAATAATTTTTATTTTATTTTTTATTATTCATATATTTATTTTTTAAATAGAATTATTTTTGCATGCATAATCAAATGTATCAACATAATTCAGTCCTAATAGTGTGTGTGAGATACAGAAAAGAGGATAAATATATTTTACAGAAGTAATTTGAGACAGATCTAACTAATAGAAGTAATATTTACAATAGAATCAAAAGTAAAGCCAAATGCGTGTGACCCTAATGCAACAGTAAAGGCACGTTCACATCAAGAACAATAACTATAAAGATGACGATAACTATATTAGAGTCCACAATATTGTTCTATATATGAGCAATTTTATCATATGTCGCTGGATTCTGATTGGCTGTCAATATTTTTTTTTCATTCATCAGCAAGAAAAAATCTTTCTGAAACTGATTCCAATGATTTAGAATGATTTTTATAACTATATCGTTATCATTATAGTTATCGTCCTCGGTGTGGGCGGGCCTTAAATGAAGTGATTTTGATGTTGACTTTAATACCGAAGCGCAGAGATCAAGCGGTCGGTCTCACCTCGTCTCTCATGTAAACACACACTGGTGTGTGTCCAGACGGCTCCAGATCAGACGTCCTGCGAGAAGGAAACAGATCAAAACATCTGTCAGGAGGAGAACAAACAAAAACACACACTGGACTCTGATCTGTGCGTCTGCTGGATGACATGTGTTGCATTTACTGTATATACATTAGATTCCTGCATTGAGAACAGCAGCCAGTTTAAACTGACCCATATTCACCTTCCATGCAGTTCTTTTTGGGAAAGAGAGCAGAGGAAAACACGGAAACAAGTGGAATCTCAGTGGTTGAGTGGGAGAGCAGGGGGAGTGGTCAGTGAGGGGAGGGGGAGTGGTCAGTGAGGGGAGGGGGAGTGGTCAGTGAGAGCAGGGGGAGTGGTCAGTGAGGGGAGGGGGAGTGGTCAGTGAGGGGAGGGGGAGTGGTCAGTGAGAGCAGGGGGAGTGGTCGGTGAGAGCAGGGGGAGTGGTCAGTGAGGGGAGGGGGAGTGGTCAGTGAGAGCAGGGGGAGTGGTCAGTGAGGGGAGGGGGAGTGGTCAGTGAGAGCAGGGGGAGTGGTCAGTGAGGGGGAGTGGTCAGTGAGGGGAAGGGGAGTGGTCAGTGAGGGGAGGGAGAGTGGTCAGTGAGGGGAGGGGCCTGCTGTATCAGTGGCTGAGTGAGAGCAGGGGAGTGGTCAGTGGTCAGTGAGGGGAGGAGCCTGCTGTATCAGTGGCTGAGTGATAGCAGGGGGAGTGGTCAGTGAGGGGAAGGGGGGTGGTCAGTGAGGGGAGGGGGAGTGGTCAGTAAGGGGAAGGGGGTGGTCAGTGAGGGGAGGGGGAGTGTTCAGTGAGGGGAGGGGGAGTGGTCAGTAAGGGGAAGGGGGTGGTCAGAAAGGGGAGGGGGAGTGGTCAGTAAGGGGAGGGGGGGTGGTCAGAAAGGGGAGGGGGAGTGGTCGGTGAGAGCAGGGGGAGTGGTCAGTGAGGGGAGGGGGAGTGGTCAGTGAGAGCAGGGGGAGTGGTCGGTGAGAGCAGGGGGAGTGGTCAGTGAGGGGGAGTGGTCAGTGAGGGGGAGTGGTCAGTGAGGGGAAGGGGAGTGGTCAGTGAGGGGAGGGAGAGTGGTCAGTGAGGGGAGGGGCCTGCTGTATCAGTGGTTGAGTGAGAGCAGGGAGAGTGGTCAGTGAGAGGAGGGGCCTGCTGTATGAGTGGTTGAGTGAGAGAGCAGGGGGAGTGGTCAGTGAGGGGAAGGGGAGTGGTCAGTGAGCAGAGGGGGAGTGGTCAGTGAGGGGAGGGGGGGTGGTCAGTGAGGGGAAGGGGGTGGTCAGTGAGGGGGAAGGGGGTGGTCAGTGAGGGGGAAGGGGGTGGTCAGTGAGGGGGAAGGGGGTGGTCAGTGAGGGGAAGGGGAGTGGTCAGTGAGGGGAAGGGGGGTGGTCAGTGAGGGGAGGGGGAGTGGTCAGTGAGGGGAGGGGGAGTGGTCAGTGAGGGGAGGGGGAGTGGTCAGTGAGTGAGTTTGGCAGCGGCACTGAGAGCTCATTAAACACAGTGTTCACGGTTCACACGATCTGGCTGCATTTAAAAACCTCAGCAGGATGAATGTGCTTTTCTTTAATCGATACAAACATCCACAGAAAGAACACACGCACATTTCCCTCATAAATTACGCATTCAAAAATGAAACAACTGCAGCCCTCGCAGACAGAACGACACACACCTGGTTTGAGGAAAGTGGGTCAGTAGATCCCATAACGTCTGTCCACTGGAGAAAGAGCCCTGAAGACGAGAGCCGTCCTGCATCTGCAGTGCAATCCGCACCTGAACCACAGAACACACACAGGAGGAGCAGAAAACATCAGAACTGCTGGAACATGTGTTATAAAAATATATTTACATTTTTAAATCTGATTAATCAGCATTACTGCCTAGTTAGACTACAAATAAATACAATACAGGTCAAAAGTTTGGAATAATTCAGTTTTTTGAAAGGTCTCTTCTGCTCAGCAAGGCTGCATTTATTTAATCAAAAATACAGTAAAACAGTGTAATATTACTCCAGTGTAAATCAGCTGTTCTCTATGTGAATATACAGTAAAGTGTAATTTATTCCTGTGATCAAAGCTGAATTTTCAGCATCATTACTCCAGTCTTCAGTGTCACATGATCCTTCAGAAATCACTCTAATATGATGATCTGATGCTCAAGAAACATTTATGATTATTATCAGTGTTGGAAACAGATTCATATTTTTGTGGCAACGTTACAGTTATTTTGTGGAATACGCATTTTATTTTTCAGGATTCTTTGGTAAATAGAAAGTTCAAAAGTTCAAAAAAGTTCAAAAGAACAATTTATTTGAAATAGAATCTTTTATAACATTGATTGTTATAAAATATCAATTTAATGAGTCCTTGATGATTAAAAGTATCAATTAATAAAAAAATAAAAAATTCTTAGTTTTTGTATTTGCAATCAATGCTGATTGATCTGAATTCTATCAAAACGAATGTTTGGCTTTTAGAAGTTAGACCACAACTTGTGTAAAACTTTTTGCACATTTATGGAAATCAGAAGTCAACGACACCACAATAATAAATCTTCAGCACAGAAAATCATTAAAGCAAATAATGGTGCATTAATCTCCATGAAACACTGAAAAGACAACAAAGAAATCTCGTCGAGCTGATCCAAACAGTCTTAAAACTCTTGAATGCATTTCAAAGAAAGTGTGGAAAATAATAACCCTGAAATCTCCTTTAGAGCCAGAATCGTTTCATAAAAGCCTCCACTGATAGATAAACCCTGAACAGCGTGCAGGAGATGCTGTAATCGGGCAGAAGTGTGTGAGACGGAGCCAGGCAGCTCATCAAGGCACTGCGTGTGTGTGTGTGTGTGTGTGTGCGATCTGAACCGCAAACACACACTTGGACACGCCTCCACATGACTGAAGTGTGAGGCAGAACGGCCGTCAAACGCTGGCGGGAAGGCCCATTACCCATCATGCTTTACGACCGACCCGCTCATTAATCATCTTTCAATCAAACGAGAGCGTGATGTTCATTTTCCCTTTCATCCAGCCGTACGGCTACAACTGCTCAAACATTCGGCGTTATAAACACATTCCCATAAAACAGCAGATGGGATCGGTGCTCGTGTGCCAATAAAAGTGTGTGTGTGTGTGGGGGGGGGTCTGATGATGTCATCGATCCGGAGCGCTGATGTCATAACCTAACGAGCTCCTCGTACAATCACAGCCTGACAGGATGAAGGAAACATGTGTGTTTATGCATTTTTACACTGACTGTAAACAACACGAATGAATGATTCATGCTTATTTTTCTGATATATTATAAGTGAGGATGTTCAATGCAGCAAAACTCATTTTCCCAGAGCGGCGCGCGAATGTTTACGGACAAACACGGCAGGAACGTGCAAACATATAATCGACAGGCCTAATTACACCGAAGTGGAAACGAAGTGCGCTCCCAGGAGGCTATTATAAACTATTACAAAACTGCATGAAAAAATAGGTCATTTTAAACACAGCAGATGTTTGTTCTAGCACAAAAAAACAATTACAACTACTATCAACATTTGTTCCAAGCGAACTCCCACTACTGAGGGACCAATTCATTTAAGCTTAATCTGCAACACTTTTATTTGATTTGTTTAACTAATTGTATACATTTCAATGATTTAATATTTATAGCTTTAAGTATTTACCCTTACACAAAATCATTAAAATAAAAATGTTGTGTCGTCTCATGACGTGTGATGTGTTGTGTAATGTATTATAATAAAAATAAAATAATAAAACACAGGTCACACACACACAGGTCACAAACACACACACGCACACACACAGGTCACACACACACAGGTCACACACACAGGTCACACACACACGGGTCACACACACCCCGCTCTCGGCTCCCGCCGGCTGCCGTACACACACACACAGGTCACACACACCGCGCTCTCGGCTCCTGCCGGCTGCCGTACACATACACACACACACACAGGTCACACACACACAGGTCACACACACCCCGCTCTCGGCTCCCGCCGGCTGCCGTACACACACACACACACACAGGTCACACACACCGCGCTCTCGGCTCCTGCCGGCTGCCGTACACGCACACACACACAGGTCACACACACACAGGTCACACACACCGCGCTCTCGGCTCCCGCCGGCTGCCTTACACACACACACACACAGGTCACACACACACAGGTCACACACACCGCGCTCTCGGCTCCCGCCGGCTGCCGTACACACACCACCACCTCCAGCTTGGCATTGTTCGGCAGACCAGCAAACCTCCACTGCAGAGTCAGATCTAGAACATTCCTCTGAAACCTGCAGGTGAAGAGAGACAGTGAGGCGTCAGACACACACAAACACACACTCACACTCTTTCTCTCTCTCTCTCTCATACACACACACACACTGTCACAAATACAAACATAAACATACACACTCACACTCTCTCTCTCTCTCTCTCTCTCTCATACACACACACACACACTGTCACAAATACAAACATACACACTCACACACACACACACACACACACACACACACACACACACACTCTCTCTCTCTCTCTCTCTCTCTCTCTCTCTCTCTCTCTCTCTCTCTCTCTCTCTCACACACACACATATATATATATATATATAAACAGGTTAAACTCACTTGAGTCCATGATCATCTGGATTAAAGCCGTGCTTCTTACAAACATCCTCAAGAACCTGCAGAAATAAACATTTAAATATTCATTATCTATGAATTCATTATTTAATATTCCAATTAAAGCGATTAACTAAAATCTGGCACGTACGCGTTTATCATCACTGACGTTACTAATATATTATGTCGGCTGTTTAGCGTCGGCTACTAGCTCAGCTCAACATGAATATAATGCCCCAAAACAAAGGCTGTTAGGGCACTAGATAGGCAGCTCACTAGTCCGGGATGCGCTTATGATGGCCAAAACTGTGTCACGCACCTATGGTGTCCAAAATGTACACTAGATAGAAGCTCACTGCATCTTGCCCGAAACTGCTGTCCTGTCACTAGGTAGGCAGCTGACTGGTTTGGCTGACTCAAAACGCAAGCATCTCAATAGGTTTCGAGCCAGTATAAACACACACACACACACACACACACACACACACACACACACACACACACACACACACACACACACACACACACACACACACACACACACAGCCTTTGCGATTATATTCACGAGTATGTAAATGAGTTCGTACCTGTAATAAAGGTGTGTTTGGAGAGACTTTGACAGTTTGTCTTCTTCCATTCGGAGTTAAAACTGACACAGCTGAAACGCTCGCCGCCATGACACTCTGTGACGTCACGATGTTTGTTTGACAAAACTTTATGCGTTCCTCACACTTAACATGCGACATTTGTCTGTTCATATTCCACCATGATGACTGTCTGTCATTTGAACTCTAATGTTGATATTTAAGCCGCAGTTTGTGTTAAACTGCAGTTTGATGGACTGTTCGTGTTCACATCATTACTGACCCCAAACACCCTCAAAGCCTTCCAAACATCTGCACTGTCCATCTCTCAGGAATCTGCGGAATGAGTCTGAAAACCACTGGATTCACAAACTGTTTTCTTGATGAGCCACAAAAATGTAGAAGTTTCTACATGTGTTGCTTTGAACTGCTAAATCGTTGTAGTGAAAGTATGAGAAATTAGACAAACTAGATAGCCTAGATAGATAGATAATACATATTATAAATAATAGATAGATAGATAGATAGATAGATAGATAGATAGATAGATAGATAGATAGATAGATAGATAATACATTAGAAAAAATAG
>NW_026607107.1:305000-360000 GCF_029890125.1 Rhinichthys klamathensis goyatoka | reverse complement strand
TGAGAGAGAGAGAATGTGTGTGTGTGTGTGTGTGTGTGTGTGTGTGTGTGTGTGTGTGTGTGTGTGTGTGTGTGTGTGTGAGAGAGTGTGTGAGTGTTTATGTGAGTGTGTGTTTGTTAGTGTTCATTTTCAAAGTAGACAGGTGCATGGGAAATAATAATAATACATTCTGTCTCAGTAGAAAATGTGAAACAAATAAAATAAAAATCACATGTAAATATAGTGTGAAATGAGTGAGTTTGTAGAATAACTGTGTTGTTGTACATCAGACAAATAAAAACAGACTTCAGTGAGTCGGTGTGATGAAGCGCACAGATGAAGCCGGAGCGAAGGAACCTCGGGACTGGAGTCAAACACACACTAACACACACACACACACACACACACACACACACACACACACACACACACACACACACACACACACACACACGAAACTAACAATACAGAAAACAGATCTTCAATACCATGTTGAGGAAAACAGGCAGAGCGGGTTTATTTATGCATTACAGTGCGAAGTGCTTTTATAAAAATGTCTTGTCTGAGAGAAAGTGTTTAAGAGTGTGTGTGTGTGTGTGTGCGTGTGTGTGAGAGAGAGTGTGTGTGTGTGTGTGTGTGTGTCAGTGAAGTTCTCCTCTGAACAAACAGCTCCATCTTATCTTAACTCTCTACTCTCTTTGAACGGTTTGTCTGACCTCTGACCTCTCTGAGCGAAGGCTGTGTGTGTGTGTGTGTGTGTCTGACCTCTCTGAGCAAAGGCTGTGTGTGTGTGTGTGTGTGACCTCTCTGAGCGAAGGCTGTGTGTGTGTGTGTGCGTGACCTCTCTGAGCGAAGGCTGTGTGTGTGTGTGTGACCTCTCTGAGCGAAGGCTGTGTGTGTGTGTGTGTGTGACCTCTCTGAGTGAAGGCTGTGTGTGTGTGTGTGTGTGTGTGTGTGTGTGTGACCTCTCTGAGCGAAGGCTGTGTGTGTGTGTGTGTGTGTGTGTGACCTCTATGAGCGAAGGCTGTGTGTGTGTGTGTGTGTGTGTGTGTGTGTGTCTGACCTCTTTAACGCAAAACAAATTTTTTATCAAAAGTTTTTTGTGTGTCTTACTTTACTTAGTTTATGTGTCTCAGTTTATATAGAAATAAGTGTACACAAGATAACATAATACTGAAAAATATAGTAGTAAATAACTACAAAATCAAATAAGAGCATTATAAAGTCTTCACACACTGGAGATCAAAGGGACATGCATGTCACTGGGCCACGCCCCCTTTGACCAGCCCTCCCTGCTGATTGGCAGTCGTGACATGGCCACGCCCCCGTATCCAGCCCTCCCTCCTGATTGGCTGGCATGTCGGCTATAAAACCCCCACATAATGGGGCCACAGACACTCGCCGTGATCTGAACACAGGAGACAGATGTTTCTTCAGAAGCCGAGGATCCCGTAAGTGTTCATGACTCTCATCTGGAGGGAAAACCCTTGTGGATCTACAGCGGGATGGAGATGATCCGAGTCGTGCTGGCCGTGCTGGTTCTGCTGGGGCCCGTGGAGGGCAGGAGGGCCCGGGGCCAGCGGACACACACACCGGAGAGCTTCCCTCTGGACTTCACAGCTGTGCAGGGAAACATGGACAGTTTCATGACTCAGGTGAAGAGCTTGGCTCAGTCCCTGTATCCCTGCTCGACCCCGAGCCTGGACCCGGAGATGAAGCTTCGGTTCCTGAGGAACGCTTCGGTCTCCTGTAACGACGGCTCACCTGCGGGGTGAGTGATGGCTTCTTCTCATCTGTGTGTGTGTGTGTGTGTGTGTGTGGTGTAGTGGTGAGACTCCTGCTGACTGAAGGGTTGCAGGTTCAAACCTCACTGTCCATCACGGAGGTGTTCTTCATACACACACTGAATCTCAGATCAATGCAGAAGATCTGAATGTGATTAATGACTGTAAGATCTCAGCTATATCTACAGATTTGTGTTTATGTATATATATATATAAGAAAAATATATATATATAAATATACATACATATACAGTCAAACCAAAAATAATTCAGACAACAGATATCATTTTTGCTATTTTATTTTACTAGTGTGTGCTATTCATTTATGTAAGTGAGGAGAGAATAAAGTAAAAAATAAAGTAAATTGTGACATATTATACCCAAATATTCTCCATACAGTGACTACCAGTGACATTTATTACAATATGGGACCAAAAATGATTCCTCCACTTTGAGCTGATCATGTTTTGCTGAAGTGTGTTTTCTGTAATTGCTAATGCTCTTTTTACACACAGACTGAACAACATGAAGCATTGCTTGGTCACTGGTTGAGCTAAACTGGTATTATCTAATTGTGTAGTTAAATTTAACAGCTGACAGATATTCAACATAATTCATGTGTGAGAGTCTAACAGAAGGACGGACAAAACCAGTCAAATATTGTCATATTTCATCACCATTTTCTAAACTATAGCGAATAAACTGTGATAATGTGAGAAATGTTGAAGGTGTGTGAGTAAATGGTGGTTTGACTGTATGTGTGTGTGTATATTATCTCGGATAATTAGAGTGAGATATTAATGCCTCACATTCCCAGACAGCAGAGAAGAAGATCCGGGGATAATCGTTGCGGTTCGGTTCGTCTTGTTGGAATCTTCGGGGCGGTTTGAGTAAAATAAGCGAATAACGGTGTGTGTGTGTCGCGCGCACGATCATTGTCCTCGCGCACGCGCCGCAGGTGAGAAGAGTGACATCACGCGCACGTGGTTCTGCGTCGCTAAACCATAACTTCTATATGAACATTTATTTGGGGGAAAAAAACTTGAAAATTTGTCTCTCTCTTAAAAATCAATATAAATTCTATCTAAAAAAAAAAAGAATCTTACCATGCCTTTTCAAATCTAGGCCTACTTGTTTCAATCAGTTGCTTTACTGCTTAAAATGCCCCAGTTATGCTATTTTAAAGGCTTTTGATGTAGTTTTGTCGTCTCCTACAACCGGTTCACATGCATCGAAGGTCAAAAACACTTTAATTTTCTCATAACAAACACTGCACATCAGCTCTTTTCTAACAGTGTCTGAAACGTTTGATAAAGGATTTGGTCTCTCTAAACCCCGCCTCTATGAGCATTGCTCTGCTCTGATTGGTCAGGCGGCCCAATCTAGAGTGTATGATGGGGCGGGGCAAAGTAGATGTTGTTCGCGGACAGCCAGTAAAGCCCATAGGCTGGCATTATGCAAATTTGTTACGTTGTTCAAGTGAGACTGGAATTACTGAAGACTCGTTTCAGAATCGCTTCTCTCTTTTGGGAGGCAATAACATTTGCGGGTAAATAATCTGATCAAACATGCAGCAGCACATTCATCTAATGTCTCATATGAGCTTATATGAATCATATTTGTCTTTTTATGATTCAGTTACTACATAAAGGAGTCCCGAGGCAGCAGGAGATGGCTGATGTTCCTGGAGGGTGAGTGAATCCGTTTGTGTGTGTGTGTGTGTGTGTGTGTGTGTGTGTGTTATGTAACAGTGTTTGTGTTGTTCAGGTGGATGGTACTGCTTCAGCAAACACACCTGTGACAGCAGATACGAGAACATGAGGCGACTCATGAGCTCCAGCAAATGGCCTTCGACAAGGACAGGTTAGTCACGCCCACCTGACATCTCAACTTGACCTCTGACCTCTCAAACTGACCTCTGTCCTCTCACCTCTCAACCTGACCTCTCAACCGGACCTCTGACCTATCAACCTGACCTCTCAACCTGACCTCTGACCTCTCAACCTGACCTCTGACCTATCAAACTGACCTCTGTCCTCTCAACCTGACCTCTGACCTATCAAACTGATCTCTGTCCTCTCACCTCTCAACCTGACCTCTGTCCTCTCACCTCTCAACCTGACCTCTGACCTATCAAACTTACCTCTGTCCTCTCACCTCTCAACCTGACCTCTGACCTATCAAACTGTCCTGTCACCTCTCAAACTGACCTCTGTCCTCTCGACCTGACCTCTGACCTCTCAACCTGACCTATCAAACTGACCTATCAAACTGACCTCTGTCCTCTCAACCTGACCTCTGACCTATCAAACTGACCTCTGTCCTCTCACCTCTCAACCTGACCTCTGACCTCTCACCTCTCAACCTGACCTCTGACCTATCAAACTGACCTCTGTCCTCTCACCTCTCAACCTGACCTCTGACCTATCAAACTGACCTCTGTCCTCTCACCTCTCAACCTGACCTCTGACCTCTCAACCTGACCTCTGACCTCTCAAACTGACCTCTGTCCTCTCGACCTGACCTCTGACCTATCAAACTGACCTCTGACCTCTCGACCTGACCTCTGACCTATCAAACTGTCCTCTCACCTCTCAACCTGACCTCTGACCTCTGTCCTCTCACCTCTCAACCTGACCTCTGACCTATCAAACTGACCTCTGTCCTCTCACCTCTCAACCTGACCTCTGACCTATCAAACTGACCTCTGACCTCTCAACCTGACCTCTGACCTCTCAAACTGACCTCTGTCCTCTCGACCTGACCTCTGACCTATCAAACTGACCTCTGACCTCTCGACCTGACCGCTGTTTACTTTAGGCTCAGCGATGAATTTACTGCACCCTCACATGCTCTATGATTTCAGTGATAAGTGTTATAAAAATATCCAGTCATAAAAATGTAGTTTAGTGTATAATGTCACGGAGTAGTTTAAATAACTTTGTGAAAAAATAATAAATTGTTACAGTTTTATGAATTAATGTGATTTTTTTCAAATGTAAATAAAAATGAGAACAGAAAATACAGAATTTGGGGAAAATAAAACCCTAAAAAGTTATTTTTTGTTAATCTTTTTATAAAATGTTGTTAAATTAAATAAGTTTTATTATTTCAATTAATTACGTGCTTTTTGAACACTAAAATTGAATTTAACCATTAAAACAAAATCCAGAAACATTACAATCCAGAAACAGAAATTGGGAAAAAATTGGGAAAAAATTAAATCATAGAAACAAATCATAGGGCCGCCTAGAAACCACCTAGCAACGCCCTAGCAACGCTCACAGCTTCCTGGCAACAGAGAGGCGTGCCAAAAAAACAACATATTCTGTGTCTCGAGACATTTAAAGCTGAGGTGTGTGTTTGTGTGTGTGTGTGTGTGTTTCAGGAACAGGGATTCTGTCTCCTCAGCCGGAGGAAAATCCACACTGGTGGAACGCAAACAGAGTGTAAGACTAAAGCTTTTACAGGGATAATAATGTTTTAATCTCCTAAACTGATTTAGCATTTTTAGATTTTTGTACGGTTTACTCTTTTTGTAATGTAGGATAAGTCAGATTTTAATTAATTGTGAGGGCAATACTCACTCACACACACTCTCTCTCTCTCTCTCTCTCTCTCTCTGCAGGTTTGTGCCGTACTGCTCTAGTGACGTGTGGAGCGGATCATCAGCAAAGACAGATCAGAGTAAAATACACAAACACGTCTGCATCATTTACATTCATCAGTGTGTGTGTGTGTGTGTGTGTGAGTGAGTGTGAGAATAACACGCTGTGTCTGTCTGTATTCAGGTGATTACGTGTTCATGGGTTCTCAGATCATTCAGGAGGTCATAAAGGATCTTGTGTCTGAAGGACTGGACCGCGCTAAAGTCCTGCTACTGGCCGGGAGCAGGTGAGGGACTACACACACACACACACACACTCTCACTCTCACTCTCTCTCTCACTCTCACTCTCTCTCGCTCTCTCTCTCACACATAATTATTACATTTTATGTTATAATTGAGTCAGTATGTCATAATTTAGCATACTTCAGATTATATGACATAATTTCAACTTTTTATCTAATAATTTTGACGTTTTATGCCATAATTATGAGCTTTATTTAAATGAATGAAACAATCTTTAATAATCTTAGATACCAATAACAAAACTGCGTAATATACTCAAATAAAGTGTCAAATATACTGAAATATTTGCACATATATGCATATTGTGGTTAAAATATATTGTTTCTATATACACAATCAAACTCTTTAAATCCTTAGTTTTATATTTATCCATTGTTTTCACTTCGATGATGTCACTCACAATGCTTCATGGGATTGTAGTTCTTTCCATTATTAAAGCTGTCCAGTTAAAGGGATAGTTCCCCCAAAAATGAAAATTAGCCCATGATACTCTCCCTCAAGTCATCCTAGGTGTGTATGACACTCTTCTTTCAGACAAACACAATCAGAGTTATATTAAAAAATATCCTGGCTCTTCCAATATTTATAATGGCAGTGAATGACCGTTTCTGTTTTGAAGTCCATAAAAGTGCATCTATCCATCATAAAAGTACGTCTATCCATCATAAAAGTGCATCTATCCATCATAAAAGTGCATCTGTCCATCATAAAAGTGCATCTGTCCATCATAAAAGTGCATCTGTCCATCATAAAAGTGCATCTGTCCATCATAAAAGTGCGTCTATCCATCATAAAAGTGCATCTGTCCATCATAAAAGTGCATCTGTCCATCATAAAAGTGCATCTGTCCATCATAAAAGTGCATCTGTCCATCATAAAAGTGCATCTGTCCATCATAAAAGTGCATCTGTCCATCATAAAAGTGCATCTGTCCATCATAAAAGTGCATCTGTCCATCATAAAAGTGCGTCTATCCATCATAAAAGTGCGTCTATCCATCATAAAAGTGCGTCTATCCATCATAAAAGTGCATCTGTCCATCATAAAAGTGCATCTGTCCATCATAAAAGTGCATCTGTCCATCATAAAAGTGCATCTATCCATCATAAAAGTGCATCTGTCCATCATAAAAGTGCATCTGTCCATCATAAAAGTGCATCTGTCCATCATAAAAGTGCGTCTATCCATCATAAAAGTCCGTCTATCCATCATAAAAGTGCATCTGTCCATCATAAAAGTGCATCTGTACATCATAAAAGTGCATCTGTCCATCATAAAAGTGCATCTATCCATCATAAAAGTGCATCTATCCATCATAAAAGTGCATCTGTCCATCATAAAAGTGCATCTATCCATCATAAAAGTGCATCTATCCATCATAAAAGTGCATCTGTCCATCATAAAAGTGCATCTATCCATCATAAAAGTCCGTCTATCCATCATAAAAGTGCATCTGTCCATCATAAAAGTGCATCTGTCCATCATAAAAGTGCATCTATCCATCATAAAAGTCCGTCTATCCATCATAAAAGTGCATCTGTCCATCATAAAAGTGCATCTTTTTTTTTTTTTTTTTTTTTTTTTTATAAAAGTGCATCTATCCATCATAAAAGTCCGTCTATCCATCATAAAAGTGCATCTGTCCATCATAAAAGTGCATCTGTCCATCATAAAAGTGCATCTGTCCATCATAAAAGTGCATCTGTCCATCATAAAAGTGCATCTATCCATCATAAAAGTGCATCTATCCATCATAAAAGTGCATCTGTCCATCATAAAAGTGCATCTATCCATCATAAAAGTGCATCTATCCATCATAAAAGTGCATCTGTCCATCATAAAAGTGCGTCTATCCATCATAAAAGTCCGTCTATCCATCATAAAAGTGCATCTGTCCATCATAAAAGTGCATCTGTCCATCATAAAAGTGCATCTGTCCATCATAAAAGTGCATCTATCCATCATAAAAGTGCATCTATCCATCATAAAAGTGCATCTGTCCATCATAAAAGTGCATCTATCCATCATAAAAGTGCGTCTTTCCATCATAAAAGTGCATCTATCCATCATAAAAGTGCGTCTATCCATCATAAAAGTGCGTCTTTCCATCATAAAAGTGCATCTGTCCATCATAAAAGTGCATCTGTCCATCATAAAAGTGCATCTATCCATCATAAAAGTGCATCTGTCCATCATAAAAGTGCATCTATCCATCATAAAAGTGCATCTGTCCATCATAAAAGTGCATCTGTCCATCATAAAAGTGCAACTATCCATCATAAAAGTGCATCTGTCCATCATAAAAGTGCATCTGTCCATCATAAAAGTGTATCTGTCCATCATAAAAGTGCATCTGTCCATCATAAAAGTGCATCTGTCCATCATAAAAGTGCATCTGTCCATCATAAAAGTGCATCTGTCCATCATAAAAGTGCATCTGTCCATCATAAAAGTGCATCTGTCCATCATAAAAGTGCATCTATCCATCATAAAAGTGCATCTGTCCATCATAAAAGTGCATCTGTCCATCATAAAAGTGCAACTATCCATCATAAAAGTGCATCTATCCGTTATAAAAGTGCATCTGTCCATCATAAAAGTGCATCTGTCCATCATAAAAGTGCATCTGTCCATCATAAAAGTGCATCTGTCCATCATAAAAGTGCATCTGTCCATCATAAAAGTGCATCTGTCCATCATAAAAGTGCATCTGTCCATCATAAAAGTGCGTCTGTCCATCATAAAAGTGCGTCTGTCCTTTATAAAGTGCTCCACAGGCTTCTGAAGCGAAGTGATGAGTTTGTGTAAGAAAAATATCCATATTTAAAACTTTATTGACTGAAATCCCTAACTTTAGGCAGACGGCCGTGGATACACACCTGTGATAGCTTGAGCGCGAGTAAATCATGGGCTAATGTTCATGTGTGTGTGCACTGTCCCTTTAACAGTATTGCAGCATGAGAGTGTGTCGTGTGGTTCTCTATAATGTGTCGACAGTGCCGGCGGGACGGGTGTGCTGCTGAACGTGGACCGCGTGTCGGAGCTGCTGGCCGGGCTGGGTCTCGGGGCGGTGCGGGTCCGCGGGCTGGTGGACTCCGGCTGGTTCCTGGATCACAGCCCGGCCCGGGACCGCGACTGCAGCGACAGCATGAGCTGCGCCCCGACCGAGGCCGTCCGGAGAGGAGTGCGGTGAGCGGACCACACATAACCATCATCATGATTCATAATCTCATAATTACGTCATCATTTTGACATCTTAAATCCTGAGTTAGTATGTCATCATTTACTTTCTAATTAATCATTTCTGCTTTTTAAGTCTCATAATAATGATTTAGCATGTTATAATTATGAGTATGTCGTAATGTTGACTTTTTATATCAGTTATGATCTCAAAATTTTGACTTTTTGTCATAATTACAACTTTTTATCTCACAATTGACTTTTTCAATTGCAAATGTATCTCTTATTTTTAACTTTTTGTCATAACTGTCAATGATTTATGTCATAATTTACTTTTTAGTCTGTCATTGACTGTCATCCTTTTAACTTTTTATGTCAATTGACTGTCCTAATTTAAAAAAAAAAAAATTAAATCTCATAATTATGACTTAGTCAAAATTGAGAAAGTCGTTATTGACATAAAAAGTTAAAATGATGACACACTGTCATACTTGTCATATTAAATATTTTTAATTATGACGTATCATCATTTTAACTTTTTATGTCAATTACGACTTTCTCATCATTTTGAGTTTGTCATCTTTTTATGCCAATGATGACTTAGTATGTCAATCGACTGTCATAATTTAAATTTTTTAAATCTCATAATTATGACTGAGTATGTCATAACTGACTTGATTTTGACTTTTTATATCATAATTATTACTTAGAATCTTATATAGCTTATCATAACTTTGGCTCTCATAATTTTGAATTTTAAGTCTCATATCATTTAGTATGTTTTAATTAAGACAATTTAGTAATGTCATTATTGCATTTTTAGTCATAATTTCATATTTTTTTTAAATCTCATAATTAGTATGTCATAATAGTGTTATAATTATGTGTGTGTGCGTGCGTGTGTCTGTGTGTGTGTGTCTGTACATCTGTCTGTGTGTGTGTGTGTGTCTGTGCGTGTGTGTGTGTGTGTGTGTGTGTAGGTTCTGGCACAGTGTGGTTCCCGAGCTCTGCAGTCGAGCACATCACGGCCAGGACTGGAACTGCTTCTTCGGCTATAAGGTTCATCCGACACTGAAGAGTACGTGAGTCCACACCGCCCTCTAGTGCCTGGAACAAACACACACCAGTGCTGAACAAGTGCTGTGTTTTAAAAATGCAAATGAGGCATCATCTAATTAAATATGCACTAATTTACATACATTTCTCTCTACGTCTCTATACGTGTCTCTCGCCCTGTTTTCTCACTCTCTCTCTCTCATTGTCTGTCTCTCGGCCCTCTATCTCTCTCTGTGTGTCTGTGTCTCTCGCCCTGCGCTCTCTCTCTCTCTCTCTCTCTCTCTCTGTGTGTGTTTGTGTCTCTCGCCCTGCTCTCTCTCTCTGTGTGTGTCTGTGTCTCTCGCCCTGCGCTCTCTCTCTCTCTCTCTCTCTCTCTCTGTGTGTGTCTGTGTCTCTCGCCCTGCGCTCTCTCTCTCTCTCTCTCTCTGTGTGTGTCTGTGTCTCTCGCCCTGCGCTCTCTCTCTCTCTCTCTCTCTCTGTGTGTGTCTGTCTCTCGCCCTGCGCTCTCTCTCTCTCTCTCTCTGTGTGTCTGTGTCTCTCGCCCTGCGCTCTCTCTCTCTCTCTCTCTCTCTGTATCTGTGTCTCTCGCCCTGCGCTCTCTCTCTGTGTGTCTGTGTCTCTCGCCCTGCGCTCTCTCTCTCTCTCTCTGTATCTGTGTCTCTCGCCCTGCGCTCTCTCTCTGTGTGTCTGTGTCTCTCGCCCTGCGCTCTCTCTCTCTCTCTCTCTCTGTGTGTCTGTCTCTCGCCCTGCGCTCTCTCTCTCTCTTTCGCTGTGTGTCTGTGTCTCTCGCCCTGCGCTCTCTCTCTCTCTTTCTCTGTGTGTCTGTGTCTCTCGCCCTGCGCTCTCTCTCTCTCTCTCTGTGTGTCTGTGTCTCTCGCCCTGCGCTCTCTCTCTCTCTCTCTCTGTGTGTCTGTGTCTCTCGCCCTGCGCTCTCTCTCTCTCTCTCTCTCTCTGTATCTGTGTCTCTCGCCCTGCGCTCTCTCTCTGTGTGTCTGTGTCTCTCGCCCTGCGCTCTCTCTCTCTCTCTCTCTCTCTCTCTCTCTCTCTCTCTCTCTCTCTCTCTCTCTCTCTCTCTCTCTCTCTCTGTGTGTCTGTCTCTCGCCCTGCGCTCTCTCTCTCTCTTTCTCTGTGTGTCTGTGTCTCTCGCCCTGCGCTCTCTCTCTCTCTTTCTCTGTGTGTCTGTGTCTCTCGCCCTGCGCTCTCTCTCTCTCTCTCTCTCTCTCTCTCTCTCTCTCTCTCTCTCTCTCTCTCTCTCTCTCTCTGTGTGTCTGTCTCTCGCCCTGCGCTCTCTCTCTCTCTTTCTCTGTGTGTCTGTGTCTCTCGCCCTGCGCTCTCTCTCTCTCTTTCTCTGTGTGTCTGTGTCTCTCGCCCTGCGCTCTCTCTCTCTCTCTCTGTGTGTCTGTGTCTCTCGCCCTGCGCTCTCTCTCTCTCTCTCTGTGTGTCTGTGTCTCTCGCCCTGCGCTCTCTCTCTCTCTTTCTCTGTGTGTCTGTGTCTCTCGCCCTGCGCTCTCTCTCTCTCTCTCTGTGTGTCTGTGTCTCTCGCCCTGCGCTCTCTCTCTCTGTGTCTGTGTCTCTCGCCCTGCGCTCTCTCTCTCTCTCTCTCTGTGTGTCTGTGTCTCTCGCCCTGCGCTCTCTCTCTCTCTCTCTGTGTGTCTGTGTCTCTCGCCCTGCGCTCTCTCTCTCTCTCTCTGTGTGTCTGTGTCTCTCGCCCTGCGCTCTCTCTCTCTCTCTCTCTCTCTGTGTGTCTGTGTCTCTCGCCCTGCGCTCTCTCTCTCTGTGTCTGTGTCTCTCGCCCTGCGCTCTCTCTCTCTCTCTCTGTGTGTCTGTGTCTCTCGCCCTGTGCTCTCTCTCTCGCCCTGCGCTCTCTCTCTCTCTCTGTGTGTCGGTGTCTCTCGCCCGCTCTCTCTCAGGCCCGGTGTTTGTGGTCCAGTGGCTGTTCGATGAAGCTCAGCTGATGGTTGATGATGTCCATCTGACGGGTCAGCCGGTCCAGGAGAACCAGTGGCGATACATCCAGAGCCTGGGCAGCGAACTCAGGAACACACTCAAAAACGTCCCGTAAGGATTCATACAATTTCTCAGTAACACTTTACAATAAGCATCATTAATGTATTAACTAACATGAACTAACCATGAGCAAAACATTTGTCACTGTATTTATTAATCTTTGTTAATGTTAGTTAATAAAAATCCAGCTGTTCACTGTTAGTTCATGTTAACTAATGAACCTTATTGTAAAGTGTTACTGTTCCTCCTGTTTGAACCGTGACACACTGATCTCTGATTGGCTCGTGATTGTTTGATTGACAGGGCTCTGTTTGCTCCCGCCTGTTTGTCTCATGAGATCATCACCAGAAAGTGAGTAATTATGCAGATCATAATGAACAATCATCATATGGGAACACTTTACAATAAGCTTCATTAGTTAACATGAACAACACTTCTACAGCAGTTATTAATCTTAGTTCATATCAATTTCACCATTTACTAATACATTATTAAAATCAAAGGTTCATTAGTTAGCATTAGTTACTGCACTGTGAACTAACATGAACACACAATGAACAGCTGGATTATTATTAACTAACATTAACAAAGATTAATAAATACAGTAACAAAAGTATCATGTTAGTAAATACAGTAACTACTGTAAACTAATGAACCTTGTGAAGTGAGATGCCTGGTTCAGATTACAGGATGTTGGTGGGGTGTGTGTGTGTGTGGCGCAGGGTGTGTGTGACGCAGGGTGTGTGTGTCGTCTCGTGTGTGTCTCGTCTCGTCTGCGATGCGCCACAATCAAAAGACTAGCATGTTTCATGAGTGTGTGAGAGTGTGTGTGTATACTGTGAGTGTGTGTGTGTATGTATGCGTGCGTGCGTGCGAGTGAGTGTGTGTGTGTGTGTGTGTGAGTGTGTGTGTATACTGTGAGTGTGTGTGTGTATGTATGCGTGAGTGAGTGTGTGTGTGTATATGTGTGTGAGTGAGTGTGTGTATGCGTGCGAGTGTGTGTGTATGTGTGTGAGTGTGTGTGTATGCGTGCGTGCGAGTGAGTGTGTGTGTGTATATGTGTGAGTGTGTGTGTATACTGTGAGTGTGTGTGTGTGTGTGTATGCGTGCGTGTGAGTGAGTGTGTGTGTATGCGTGAGAGTGTGTGTATACTGTGTGTGTGTGTGTGTGTATGTATGCGTGAGTGTGTGTGTGTGACGGCACGCGATGACTGGGAAGCAACGTGTAGTCTGACATGTTTCTTGTCTACGACACAAGATTTTAGGAGTCAGGATCGTGTAATCCGACACCGTGAAATAAAATGGTGTAATCTGAAGCAGGCATGACTCATCATATTTCTACACTGCATTATGCACATGTTGTCGCTTCAGTTATTGGATGGACGTCCATGTGAAGGGTACTTCGCTTCCCCGAGCGCTTCAGTGCTGGGACCGCAGCCTCCGTAACCACGGCAACGGGAGCATCACGCAGGCTCCGCCCAGGGGTTGTCCCGTGCACTTGATTGACAGCTGTCCGTGGCCCCACTGTAACCCCTCGTGTCCCAGGGTCCGAGAGCATGTGACGGGGCAGGAGATGAGCGTCATCCAGTTCCTCACACACCTGGGCTTCGACGTGACGCGCATGGCACATCAGCAGGGCATGGAGCCCGACACACTCCTGGGCATGCTCAGTAACGGCACCTGACACGCGGACCGGCCAATCAGAGAGCCTCGTGACGTGTGCAATGCATTTGAGGACGGGTCGGGCCCTGTCATGGTGTAATGGTGTTTGTGATCAGTTAGCGTGTGCTTTTCTATAGACTGAAATGAAGTTCTCCATAATGAGGCGATATTTGCCCCTTAAACTGATTTCTAGGAGCATTACGACCTTTATAAAGGCAGCTTTTCTAACCTTTGTAAATGTAAGGGGACGCATACATATGTAGATTAATGGATACTGAAATATTGGGGAAAATGAAATTATACTTTAAATATGAAAGTAGGTTTCTTAATCAGTGAGTCACTGATTCATTCACTCAACTGATTCATTCGAAGTGGCTGATTCATTCACTCAACTGATTCATTCGAAGTGGCTGATTCATTCACTCAACTGATTCATTCACTCAACTGATTCATTCGGGAACATTCTTTATGAACGAGTCATTGAATGACCGACTCAACCGATTCATTGAAAAACGCAAGATAATTCAGGAATAGCATATTTTTAAGTAATTTATTAATTATATACCTTTGGATAAAGTATAAAATAGTGACAATCTTAAAAAGAGGACACATGAGTGTAGATGGTGTTTCATATGGAAGCCTTTTTCCACCACATAATAAATATATAAAAACATGCTTTGGTAAATCATAGTTATGATATACTAACTGATAATTATGAGACAAAAGTCAAACAAAATTATGGCATACTAAATCGAAATTATGACTAAAAAGTTGAAATTATGAGATGAAGTCAAAATTATGATTTAAAAAGTTGAATCGAAATTTACTTAAGCCAATCATGAAATGAAAAGACAAAATTATGGCACATTAAATCGAAACTATGACATAAAAAGACATGTTGAAATTATGACATATTACTTCAAAATCATAAAAAAAAATAAAATAAAAAAAAAAATCTTATTTTCTCAGAATTATGATTTACCAGAGCACGATTTTTTTCTTATGTGGTGTAAATGGGCTTCAGTAATTTCTAAATGTCCAATATTAAAGCAGACACACGATCAGCTGAGATCATGGACTGCAGAATCTGAGTGTGTGTGTGATAAAACCATAACCTCCTCTCTTGATGATGATGATGATGATGAACGCTCAGAGTCTCTCGCTTCAGCCCATCATAATGAAGCACTTCTTCTTAACAACTTCACAAACGAAAACGGGAAATCTGGATACCAAAATCAACAGATGGACACACACACACACGTCTCATATGAGCATCTACTCCTCTATAAACTAAACTCACTGAGAATCTCACAAAACCTGTCAAGAACATGTGCTTCAAATGTAAGAAACAATTTTTTGTGCAAAAAGCATCACAATAATAATAATAAAACATAATGGTCCTAAAAAAATAAGCTTTTAAGTATAAATAAAATATTACTTATATTTTTCTGTTGATTTTGGGATGAAACATGTTCTTGATGTGTTTCCTTCACCTTCACCCTTTATATTGTGATTTGTAGAATATGTTCAAACAGAAGACAAACTTAAGATACTTTGTTATTTATTTTATATAAAACATATTTATGAGTGATCCTGAAAAAGTATTTTGTGTAAAGTGTACATACCTGTTGAATGTTGCCTGATTTCATACAAAATATTAACAGTTATTATTGTGGCCAATTTTTTTTGTTAATATCTACTTATATATAGTTATTTCTCTTAGATGTTGATTAATATCTATATATAAGAGAAATATTAATATACATACACATTTATATATATACATATATATATATATATACGCACACACATACATATATATATATATATATACACTCACCGGCCACTTTATTAGGTGCCCCATGCTAGTAACGGGTTGGACCCCCTTTTGCCTTCAGAACTGCCTCAATTCTTCGTGGCATAGATTCAACAAGGTGCTGGAAGCATTCCTCAGGGAGTTTGGTCCATATTGACATGATGGCATCACACAGTTGCCGCAGATTTGTCGGCTGCACATCCATGATGCGAATCTCCCGTTCCACCACATCCCAAAGATGCTCTATTGGGTTGAGATCTGGTGACTGTGGAGGCCATTTTAGTACAGTGAACTCATTGTCATGTTCAAGAAACCAATTTGAAATGATTAGAGCTTTGTGACATGCTGGAAGTAGCCATCAGAGGATGGGTACATGGTGGCCATAAAGGGATGGACATGGTCAGAAACAATGCTCAGGTAGGCCGTGGCATTTAAACGATGCCCAATTGGCACTAAGGGGCCTAAAGTGTGCCAGGAAAACATCCCCCACACCATTACACCACCACCACCAGCCTGCACAGTGGTAACAAGGCATGATGGTTCCATGTTCTCATTCTGTTTACGCCAAATTCTGACTCTACCATCTGAATGTCTCAACAGAAATCGAGACTCATCAGACCAGGCAACATTTTTCCAGTCTTCAACTGTTCAATTTTGGTGAGCTCTTGCAAATTGTAGCCTCTTTTTCCTATTTGTAGTGGAGATGAGTGGTACCCGGTGGAGTCTTCTGCTGTTGTAGCCCATCCGCCTCAAGGTTGTGCGTGTTGTGGCTTCACAAATGCTTTGCTGCATACCTCGGTTGTAACGAGTGGTTATTTCAGTCACTGTTGCCCTTCTATCAGCTCGAACCAGTCTGGCCATTCTCCTCTGACCTCTGGCATCAACAAGGCATTTCCGCCCACAGGACTGCCGCTCACTGGATGTTTTTTCTTTTTCGGACCATTCTCTGTAAACCCTAGAGATGGTTGTGCGTGAAAATCCCAGTAGATTAGCAGTTTCTGAAATACTCAGACCAGCCCTTCTGGCACCAACAATCATGCCACGTTCAAAGTCACTCAAATCAACTTTCTTCCCCATACTGATGCTCGGTTTGAACTGCAGGAGATTGTCTTGACCATGTCTACATGCCTAAATGCACTGAGTTGCCGCCATGTGATTGGCTGCTTAGAAATTAAGTGTTAACGAGCAGTTGGACAGGTGTACCTAATAAAGTGGCCGGTGAGTGTATATACACATATACACTCACCTAAAGGATTATTAGGAACACCTGTTCAATTTCTCAATGCAATTATCTAATCAACCAATCACATGGCAGTTGCTTCAATGCATTTAGGGGTGTGGTCCTGGTCAAGACAATCTCCTGAACTCCAAACTGAATGTCAGAATGGGAAAGAAAGGTGATTTAAGCAATTTTGAGCGTGGCATGGTTGTTGGTGCCAGACGGGCCGGTCTGAGTATTTCACAATCTGCTCAGTTACTGGGATTTTCACGCACAACCATTTCTAGGGTTTACAAAGAATGGTGTGAAAAGGGAAAAACATCCAGTATGCGGCAGTCCTGTGGGCGAAAATGCCTTGTTGATGCTAGAGGTCAGAGGAGAATGGGCCGACTGATTCAAGCTGATAGAAGAGCAACTTTGACTGAAATAACCACTCGTTACAACCGAGGTATGCAGCAAAGCATTTGTGAAGCCACAACACGCACAACCTTGAGGCGGATGGGCTACAACAGCAGAAGACCCCACCGGGTACCACTCATCTCCACTACAAATAGGAAAAAGAGGCTACAATTTGCAAGAGCTCACCAAAATTGGACAGTTGAAGACTGGAAAAATGTTGCCTGGTCTGATGAGTCTCGATTTCTGTTGAGACATTCAGATGGTAGAGTCAGAATTTGGCGTAAACAGAATGAGAACATGGATCCATCATGCCTTGTTACCACTGTGCAGGCTGGTGGTGGTGGTGTAATGGTGTGGGGGATGTTTTCCTGGCACACTTTAGGCCCCTTAGTGCCAATTGGGCATCGTTTAAATGCCACGGCCTACCTGAGCATTGTTTCTGACCATGTCCATCCCTTTATGGCCACCATGTACCCATCCTCTGATGGCTACTTCCAGCAGGATAATGCACCATGTCACAAAGCTCGAATCATTTCAAATTGGTTTCTTGAACATGACAATGAGTTCACTGTACTAAAATGGCCCCCAGTCACCAGATCTCAACCCAATAGAGCATCTTTGGGATGTGGTGGAACGGGAGCTTCGTGCCCTGGATGTGCATCCCACAAATCTCCATCAACTGCAAGATGCTATCCTATCAATATGGGCCAACATTTCTAAAGAATGCTTTCTGCACCTTATTGAATCAATGCCACGTAGAATTAAGGCAGTTCTGAAGGCGAAAGGGGGTCAAACACAGTATTAGTGTGGTGTTCCTAATAATCCTTTAGGTGAGTGTATATACATAAATATACATATATATACATAAATATTTACTAGTTGTTTCAGACTTGCATAACAGAATCAAAACAATTAAGAAAGCAAAGTTTAATAATAATAAAACATTTTATTTAAAAAAAATCAATAATATCACAGTACATAAAACGGAAGGTCCAGTTTCCGAGAGCGGCAGAGAGAGGAACAGTGAATTATTATGTTAATTATTTCCATCTTTCACAGTAAAATTCATCACGTGCTTCATGATGGTGAGTGTGTGTGTGTGTGTGTGTGTGTGTGTGTGTGTGTGTGTGTGTGTGTGTGTGTGTGTGTGTTGTGTGTGTGACAGCGTTCGGTCATCAGCAGGAACTGCTCAGCGTCTCCTTCAGTTCATCATGAGTGTCACGAATAACTGGAGTCCTGAAACCAGACGTAAACAAGCGCTCAAACACTCCCGAACAAACACTGACGACCAATCAGATCAAGAGCAAACACTGACGACCAATCAGATCAAGAGCAAACACTGAAGACCAATCAGATCAAGAGCAAACACTGACGACCAATCAGATCAAGAGCAAACACTGACGACCAATCAGATCAAGAGCAAACACTGAAGACCAATCAGATCAAGAGCAAACACTGAGTCCTCTCACTCGGCTGTTATCACATTATAGAGGAATCAGCATATTACATATTCCGTTTTTATTTTCATTTCGGCTACATTTTCTGTCAATTTGAATTTTTTTCAAGTTTAATGTATTTCAGTTTTAGTTATTATTTGCAGTTGGTTGGTTATTATCTTGCTTGTTTGCTTACATTTAATTATTATTTTTTTAATTTATTGCAACATTCCATGATGCGTTTAAAATTTTCATCACTGTATGTATGTATTAACTTTTTTATTTTATTTAAATGATAAATCCTTCCATACTTTAGAACTAGTTTTTTTACTTTTAATTTAATTAAATTTTTACTTTAAATATATTTTTATATTTTTTTTACTTATATATATATATATATATATAATATTTTGGTTTGGTTCAATATGTCAGGTTTTGGTTCAAAATATGTTTTGGTTATGAACCAAACATATATTTTTATTCAAAGATCAACAGTCTGTCATTAGTCTTTAGTCTGCCACAAAAAAAATAAAAAAATAAAAAACATTAAAATCATGAACTCAAATGTCATTGTGAAAAAAATGTGTTACTGTTGTAACAGTGCACAGGCTAAATCAGACCTTTCAGGCTATAGCCTAACGCTAATAAGCCTTATGCCAAAATTATTATTACAACTAAATTGTGGTCATTAAATAGGAAAACTAAATAATTGTGTAGATGATTTGCTTCAAGTGTAACCCGACATCAGACATTAAGGCCCGGCCGAAGTATTTTTTTGCGACCAATCAATCACTCCTTTAATGCTGCGTTCACACCAGACGCGAATAGCGCGTCAAATTCGCGCCTACCGCGTATAGTTATATATACGAATCCATTCGCGCGTCAAGAGCGTTTAGACTGGCTGCCTGCACATTCACTGTCCTCGCGGCTGCTGCAACTTGAGGGGGCTGCAGCAGGACGACTCAACTTCCACGGACAGTTTTTAATGTTTTATCAAGATTTTGCTTCAGTATAATTTTCGGGACAATTAAGGCCGGTTTCGGGATTCGGGACAACAGCTTAGATTTCGGGACTGTCCCGAATTTTTCGGGACTTCTGGTCACCCTATTACGTACAAAACCGAAACAAAAGCAGAAACAAACATTTGATTTTTTTTTTTTTTAAAGCAAACTTATTTCATTTTGTCATGTTTAGTTTACGATTTTCATCTATCATCATTTTATTTTATTTCATCTTTATTTCTTAAAAAAATTTAAGTAATAGTTTTCATTTGGGTGAAGGATAATAAACCGGAAGATTCATCACACAGTTATTAGGACTGAATCACTTTAACCAAGGATAATTTCAGCACATGATTCTGACTCGAATCATTTCAGTGATTCAGTGATTCAGTACCTCGCTGGCTCCTCGTACGCGGCGCGGTGAAACGACACGCTTGCGCTCATGGATGTCCTGCAGCCGCGTGATCAGAAACTTCTTATCCCCGCCCTCCTGAATAAACAGAAACAGGAAGTGATGTCATGCTACGCAGCTGCATACAGATGATTCAATCGTTACATAATTGTTTGATTCTTTTGTCTCACATTCTCAATCTGTTCCTGAAGGAGTTCGATGATCTTCCGCTGACCGTCGACCACCTGACTGTGGAAGTAAATCACTATCCTACAAACACACAAAACAAGGAAAATCACCAAAGATCGCTTTAAAGGGGCGGTTGATCATGATGACTCAAAGCTCAGAGCAAAGGGAGAGATTCGCTTTTACAGAAATCACTTTTTAAGGACTACAACAAACGGCTGGCAGGAACTACAATGAGCTTCTTCACCGGTTAGTGACATCACAAACACTAACATTTACATAAGCCCCGCCCCCGGAACACGCTTTATAGATGATCATGACAGAATATGCTAATCAATGACTAGAAGATCGTTAACTCCACATCAGCTGCATAAACTCATCAACTAACCGTTCAGAAATGTCCTGTTGCTTCTAAAAAAGGTCGTTTTTTAATATAACTCTGATTGTGTTCGTCTGAAGAAGAGTGTCATACACACCTAGGATGAGTTGAGGGAGAGTAAATCATGGGCTAATTTTCATTTTTGGGGGAACTGTCCCTTTAACTGGAGAGTTCTGCTGGAGTCTCAAATGACTCACTCTTACTGGACGACTCGTTTGCATCGGTCTTCTTTCCATACGAGGCGGCAAAGCTGATGCTCTAATGAACCTGAGCCGAGAACGGAGATTAAAGCAGACTCACAGGAAGATGGCGGCGCACAGGAACAGGAAGAGAGGGTTTTCCACCAGGTACGCGTGAGCCGAGGCCAGCCAGGACAGATTGGGATTCTCCGCCGCCAGCTCCTGGACCCACAACTTCCCGGCCTGGAACATGGTGTTCAGCCCCCGGAACGGGCCGCACCCGGCCGACGGCTTCACCCTGGGACAGGAGGAGTGCGTCAGATCTCAGACATGCAGAGCCATTAGGAGGTGATATGAACGTTGTGTTACCATAGAAACGGTACTCTAAATTATTTTATAAGGCTCCTCCCCTTTTGGGCATCATCATATTTCATAATTTATGATCAAAACCTTTTCAAAACACATATTGTCCGAAAGGTCTAAGTCTCAAGGTTCCAAATGTTTTGACAGAATTGATATTTGGACAGAAATGTATTAATTTGTTAAGGCAGAATGCACACAACTAAACTCAAAGCAATGTATGTCGCCCGGTGGCTGTGTTTGGTATTACGCCTGATTAAAATCTCATGGGAACTTCAATTTTTGTAAAATCAACTTCAAATTTGGAACACTTGGTTAGATATATGGCTTTTGTTTTAATAGTAATTTTAGAGTAAAAAATAAATTTGATATAAAAGACAGTATATTTGATTTACTGTAAATTTAAACTTCCATAACTTTTTCATACTTTCACTTTTTGAAGTGCTTTATAAGTGGAGCTTTTCTAACCTTTTTAAATGTAAGGGGACGCATACATGTATATTACGCTGCAGGTACATTTGCATAAATAACGATTAATGTAGATTAATAACGAATACTGAAATATTGGGGAAAATGAAATTATACTTTAAATATGAAACGAATGATTCAGATGTTTGAACAAATCGAATGAATGAATGACTCACTCATGAAGGCATTTACCGCCACCTATTGGCAGTTTTAGTTTCTTATTTAGAGTATCATGTCATTAAAATATGTATTTAATATTTCCATATTAATAACAAACCCAATAAAGGTATAGTTTACCCAAAAGTGAAAATTCTGTCGTCGTTTACTCACCGTTGAAGTCTTAAAGTTTATGTGTAATACATTCTATGTTCTATGGTTGGAATTAGAGATGTGCGGTTGGCGGTTACAGCCGCGGATAAACCGCGGATCGGGCGGATGACGGGACGAAAAAAAATATTTTAATTAAATTCGGGCGGGTGGCGGGCGGTTGAACCAATCAAATGAAAAATATACATTGTTAAATATTGTTATCCGACTATACCTACATCCAAAAAAAAAAAAATCGCGCACACTTTGAAATAGTCACATTTTCATCAGTCGAGTCTATGCAGAGACTGCTTGTTGTTATCAGAGATGGCAACGCCGGCGAAGGAGGTACGTGACAAACTCAAAAAAGGAGAATTAAAAACAAAGGAAATAGAAGGTCAGAAAAGTGTTGCCTGGAATAAGTTGTGCGCTCTCTTGATATGCGCCCGTTCGATATTGTTTCTGGTAAAGGATTCCACCAAGTGGCCCAGACGTTGATTGACATTGGAGCTAAGTTCGGTGCTGGACGAGCCTGTTCTGAAGACTCCCGTTAATTTTGAATGCACGGGAAGAGAGCGGAGAGTGCGTCTTTTTCAGGCACAGTGCAATTCATTTTATACCATCAACAGGCCTAACAATCATATAATAAACTATAGAGCCTCGATATTATAGAAACGCCGAAGTCAGTATATAGGCTTTTTCGTTGGTGCGCCATCAGCTATGCCTACAAAAGACAGATGAAATCTAATATTAATAATTGATCCATGTCGGTATACTGTACACAGCCTAATATTTTATAATGAAAAATAGCCTAAACAATCAAGATAGACTATTTACTTTTTAGCCTATTTATTAAATCCAGGAAATTGGTTAATGAAACATGGATTAAAATGAAGATAAAATTAATACAAAACGAAATTCGCTTTAAAGGGATACTCCACTTTTTTTGGAAATAGGCTCATTTTACAACTCCCCCAGAGTTAAACTGTTGAGTTTTACCGTTTTTGAATCCATTCAGCCGATCTCCGGTTCTGGCGGTACCACTTTTAGCATAGCTTAGCATACATCATTGGAGTGGACAAGACCATTAGCATTTCTAAAAGAAAAATGACCAAAGAGTTTCGATATTTTTCCTATTTAAAACTTGACTCTTCTGTAGTTATATCGTGCACTAAGACCGACGGAAAATGTAAAGTTGCGATTTTCTAGGCTGATATGGCTGAACTATACTCTCATTCCTGCGTAATAATCAAGAAACTTCACTGCCGTACCATGAGACCAGCAGGCGTAATGATATGACGCAGCGCCTGAAAATAGTTCCGTTGTGTTGACGGAAGGTGGCCTATTTTCAGGCGCTGCGTCATATCATTACGCCTGCTGGTCTCATGGTACGGCAGTGAAGTTTCTTGATTATTACGCAGGAATGAGAGTATAGTTCAGCCATATCAGCCTAGAAAATCGCAATTTACATTTTCCGTCGGTCTTAGTCCACGATGTAACTACAGAAGAGTCAAGTTTTAAATAGGAAAAATATCAAAACTCTTTGGTCATTTTTCTTTAGAAATGCTAATGGTCTTGTCCACTCCAATGATGTATGCTAAGCTATGCTAAAAGTGGTACCGCCAGAACCGGAGATCGGCTGAATGGATTCAAAAACGGTAAAACTCAACAGTTTAACTCTGGGGGAGTTGTAAAATGAGCCTATTTCCAAAAAAAGTGGAGTATCCCTTTAAAGAAAGCCTCTGTGAAAGTTTGAAAGTCTTTTAGTGCCGCTTTCTGAGTGTTCGCGTCTGTAATGGAGAACTGTCACGTAACATTGTTGGCGCCCCATAATAGCAGCATGTTGAAATTATGTGCCAAAATGTGTTTTTTATTAGGCTACAATGAAAATATTGTACAGTAGCCTATCAGATAAGGTCAGGTTTGCCGAAGTGCGTTTAATTTAGGGTATTTATTTATTTTTGTCCCTGCGCGCCGATCGGAGACGGAGTTTACTGCTGATATAATGAGAGCTTTCTAGTCTCGCGGCTGTCATCAGCAGCGCCTTGTATCGCCCAATCAGCGGATGGCGGGCGGGTGCGGATTTGAAAATTGGTCAAAAATGTTGGTGCGGATGGATGGCGGACGGATGATGAGTTTTGTGATGCGGTTGCGGATGAAATAATAGCCCATCCGCGCATCTCTAGTTGGAATGACAATAAAGCACTTATATATTTAATCAACATTTGTATACGAGTAGATTATTATTTCTCGATCATGTTTATCTGCTGTTCATGGGATTATAGTTCTTTCCCTCACTGGTCAGATTTTCAAATATATTTTTTGCTTCAAATCAAAGTCTGTAGTGTTGTGATTCTCCTTAAAATCCCCATAGTGGAGAATACATGGAAAATAGTTCTGGAGCAGCGGAGCTGACAGGTGTGTGTGTGTGTGTGTGTGTGTGTGTGTGTATGCGCTCTATATGGAGAGGAACTGCTTCTCATGGGGTTGAAGGTCAGTGCAACATTTTCAGGAGCGTCTGGATCAACATCCGCATAAAAATTCCCAGCGGCGCATTTCATAGGATCTCTCTCTCTCACACACACACACACACACACACACACACACACTGTCTCACACACACACACACACACACATACTCTCTCTCTCACACACACACACACACACTTTCTCTCTCTCACACACACACATACACACTCTGTCACACACAAACACACTCACACACACATACACTCTCACACACTCTCTCACACACTTACACACACAATCTCACAAACACGCACTCTCACAAACACACACTCAGACACACACACATACACACACACTCACTCTCACACTTTCTCTCTCACACACATACTCTCTCTCTCTCTCTAACACACACATTCTCTCTCTCTCTCTCACACACACACTCACGTCCACATGGTGTAGGTCACACACACGGAGGCGCCCAGGAACGACGGGAAGCACAGGAGTGTGATGAAGATGGTGGTCATCTGAGAGGCTCGCCACGGCTTTCCCGACGCCTGACAGTTCATCATCAGACTGACCTGCGACACACACACCACAATCACAGACCAGTTCCAATCATTCCAGTGAATCGGCTCACAAATGATTCCTCCGAATCATTCCAGCGAATCGGTTCGCAAATGATTCCTCCGAATCATTCCAGTGAATCGGTTTGCAAATAATTATTCTGAATCATTCTAGTGATTCGGTTCGCAAATGATTCCTCCGAATCATTCTAGTGAATCGGTTCACAAATGATTCTTATGAGTCATTGTTAAAAAAAAAAATCCTGCAGGTTATTTGTCTAAACAAACACAATAAATGATGTTGATGATTGTGAGCAGACAAACAAACCTTTTTCATGTAGAAGAGAAACAGCAGTTTAATAATCTGAACCACAGGCAGGAGAGGAGAGAACAATACGCCCAACCTACACACACACACACACACACACACACACATACACGTGCTGTTATATCACATCACTGACCAACAGTCAGTTACAGTCAGGTAATGATGGATGTTTACCAGGCCAGAGTTTGTCCATAGATGAGCTCCAGAACATTCCTCGCGATATCAAACACGGGTTTCCTCTTCCTCTTCAGAGCTTTCTGAGAAAACAACCTGACAGAGAGAAACACACAACAAAAATGATTTCAGCCCAATTACATTTTTTAATTATTAGCAACAACAATCGTGAGCTCATACTGTATATGATCAGCTGCTCACCTCCACAGAAACTCTCCAAAGAAAGTGTCCAGCAACATGAAGATGAAGTCCATCAGGAGGAAGCGGTACAGTTCCTGACCGACGAAACTCTCCCAGCACTGAAACAGCAAAACCACCATCAAAACCATCAAATCTACCATCAAAACCATCAAATCCACCATAAAAACCATAAAAACCAAAACCACCATCAAAACCATCAAATCCACCATCAAAACCAAAACCACCATCAAAACCATCAAATCCACCATCAAAACCATCAAATCTACCATCAAAACCATCAAATCCACCATAAAAACCATCAAAACCAAAACCACCATCAAAACCATCAAATCCACCATCAAAACCAAAACCACCATCAAAACCATCAAATCCACCATCAAAACCATCAAAACCATCATCACCAACATCAAAACCTTCATCACCACCACCATCAAAACCAACATCAAAACCATCAAATCCATCATCAAAACCATCAAATCCACCATCAAAACCATCAAAACCATCATCCCCACCATCAAAACCATCATCACCACTATCAAATCCACCATCAAAACCAAAACCAACATTAAAACCATCAAATCCACCATCAAAACCAAAACCACCATCAAAACCATCAAATCCACCATCAAAACCATCATCACCACCATCAAAACCATCATCACCAACATCAAAACCTTCATCACCACCACCATCAAAACCATCATCATAACCATCAAACCCACCATCAAAACCATCAAATCCACCATCAAAACCATCAAAACCATCATCCCCACCATCAAAAACAACATCATAACCATCAAACCCACCATCAAATCCACCATCAAAACCATCATCCCCACCATCAAAACCATCATCACCACCATCAAAACCATCAAATCCACCATCAAAACCATCAAATCCACCATCAAAACCATCAAAACCATCATCCCCACCATCAAAAACAACATCATAACCATCAAACCCACCATCAAATCCACCATCAAAACCATCATCCCCACCATCAAAACCATCATCACCACCATCAAAACCATCAAATCCACCATCAAAACCATCATCACCACTATCAAAACCAACATCAAAACCAACATCAAAACCATCACCACATCAAAACCATCCCCACCACCATCACATCAAAACCATCACCATCAAAACCATCACCATCACATCAAAACCATCACCGCCACCATCAAAACCATCATCAAATCCACCATCAAAACCATCATCACCAGCATCAAAACCACCATCACCACCACCATCAAAACCATCATCAAAACAATCATCAACCAGTGCATCACCAGTGAACAGTGAAAAGACCTTCTCAAACAGTGTCGCGCCAAAATCATAACGCATATCATAACAAAAATAAACACCGGTATTCGCAATGAACCGGTATACCGCCCTGCACTCAGGATACGTTTACACAACAACGATATGCTTAAATCGGGGAAGTTTTACCTTTGAGTTTTTCGTGTACAGTACATTGTCAAAACGATCCCCATTCACACGGAACCGCAAAAACGACTAAAAACGCTGCATTCTGCTGCCAGGCCACTAGATGGCGATGAAACACTGAAGACTGAACACGTAACACGCATGTGCATGACATCATCGTCTTCAGAGATTCACGTTTTTGTTGTTTACACGGAGACTGTTCTCAAAAACTTGCACTTTGAAAGTTTCTTTGTTTTCAGGCACCAAAAACACCACTGTCGTGTAAACAAACGGCCAAAACACATAAAAAGTTTTACGTTTTTAGTTGAAACCTCACCTGTAAGCCCAGCGTCTTGGGGTCTGATGCCACGCGACCCAACCAATGATGGCACAGCACTCCCAACACACTCACTTTCAACAACAGGTTCCTGCGACACACATCATACATGATGAATATAAGAAAAGCATTTAACAACACATGAAGTTAATCAGTGCAACAGATGCTTCCTGGTGAAGTCCCTTTCAAATCTCCATGTAGAAACTGTTTTATAAGATTTGAGATTGTTAGTTTCCCTTTTTATAGAGTCAAAAGCTTTTACGTCATCGCACTGCAAAAACTTACTCGACGACTCAATGCAAGTATTTTGAATACATAATTTCAAAATTAATACAGGAGAGGGAGGAAAGAGGAAAAAGGAAGGGAGGAGGAAGGGAGAAAAAAAAAGAAAGAAAAAAAAGTCAGCTACTTCCTTCATGACCATATGTTGTTTGGGAAAATCATTTAACTTAATTTAATACAAAATGTAAATAAACAAAACAATTTTTAATGAAAACAATTATTGTCAATAAAAAAAAGTTTAATAGACAGTAGACGGTCAGAAACGCACAGAAGACGTTCAGGAAACGCTCAGAAAACGCTCAGGAAACGCTCAGGAAACGCTCAGGAAACGCTCAGAATTGTTTTATTGACAATTATTGTCAATAAAAAAAAAAGTTTAATAGACAGTAGACGGTCAGAAACGCACAGAAGACGTTCAGGAAACGCTCAGGAAACGCTCAGGAAACGCACAGAAGACGCTCAGGAAACGGACAGAAGACGCTCAGGAAACGGACAGAAGACGCTCAGGAAACGCTCAGGAAACGTTCAGGAAACGCTCAGGAAACGCTCAGGAAACACTCAGGATTGTTTTATTGACAATTATTGTCAATAAAAAAAAGTTTAATAGACAGTAGACGGTCAGAAACGCACAGAAGACGTTCAGGAAACGCTCAGGAAACGCTCAGAATTGTTTTATTGACAATTATTGTCAATAAAAAAAAGTTTAATAGACAGTAGACGGTCAGAAACGCACAGAAGACGTTCAGGAAACGCTCAGGAAACGCTCAGGAAACGCACAGAAGACGCCGAGGAAACGCTCAGGAAACGCTCAGGAAACGCTCAGGAAACGCTCAGGAAACGCTCAGGAAACGCTCAGGAAACGCTCAGGAAACGCTCAGGAAACGCTCAGTAAACGCTCAGGAAACGCTCAGGAAACGCTCAGGAAACGCTCAGGAAACGCTCAGGAAACGCTCAGGAAACGCTCAGGAAACGCTCAGGAAACGCTCAGGAAACGCACAAAAGACGCTCAGGAAACGCTCAGTAAAGCTCAGAAAACGCTCAGGAAACGCTCAGGAAACGCACAGAAGACGCTCAGGAAACGCTCAGGAAACGCACCGAAGACGCTCAGGAGACGCTCAGGAAACGCTCAGGAAACGCTCAGGAAACGCTCAGGAAACGCTCAGGAAACGCTCAGAAGACGCTCAGGAAACGCTCAGGAAACGCTCGATCTCCTCTAGGTGTGAGTCGTGAGTGTGGGCCCGGGCTCAGAGGAAGATTTCGGCCCCTTGATGTGGAGCTTCAGGAAGGCGTGTAGGAGTGCTTCGGGAAGCTCCGAGTGGAAGTGTGTGTGGAGTTCTGCCGTAGCTCTACCTGCCAATGGAGACGTAGTTGAGCATGCTGGGAGAATCGTACTCCTCCATCCAGGCCACGGCGTTGAAGAACCCCGGCAGGATCAGGTTGATGCCGGACACGAGGACGGGAACGGCCAGCAGACTCGCCTCCTTCAGCAGCAGCCCGTCAGACGAGCCCGGTCCCGTGCGCGAGCGCGCTTCAGCGGCTTTCTGCAACTACACACATCTCAGCTTGAGCCGCCGTTCCCGCTCTCGTGCACAGGCATATGCAGATACACATTATCTTAGGAATAGAGTATTTTATCGATTAATCGGATAAAAATTTGTGGTAATAAAAAAAAACAAGTTAACAACAGCCTTTAAAATGACTTAAAATACAAATATATACTAACAAGCAATAAAAATTGGTTCAAATATCATATGGGTTTTATTGAACGACACTGTTAAAATACACCATGTAAAATATGATATAAAGTAATAACTTATGTAGATTATGTATTATAACAGTGAAATATTAATCGTATTACAATATTACAGTGAAATATTAATCCCGTACCTTGTGCATGCGTGTGTTAATCCCGTATCTTGTGCATGTGTGTGTTAATCCCATACCTTGTGCATGCGTGTGTTAATCCCGTACCTTGTGCATGTGTGTGTTAATCCCGTACCTTGTGCATGCGTGTGTTAATCTCGTACCTTGTGCATGCGTGTGTTAATCCCGTACCTTGTGCATGCGTGTGTTAATCCCGTACCTTGTGCATGCGTGTGTTAATCCCGTACCTTGTGCATGCGTGTGTTAATCTCGTACCTTGTGCATGTGTGTGTTAATCCCGTACCTTGTGCATGCGTGTGTTAATCCCGTACCTTGTGCATGTGTGTGTTAATCTCGTACCTTGTGCATGCGTGCGTTAATCCCGTACCTTGTGCATGCGTGTGTTAATCCCGTACCTTGTGCATGCGTGTGTTAATCTCGTACCTTGTGCATGTGTGTGTTAATCCCGTACCTTGTGCATGCGTGTGTTAATCCCGTACCTTGTGCATGTGTGTGTTAATCCCGTACCTTGTGCATGCGTGTGTTAATCCCGTACCTTGTGCATGCGTGTGTTAATCTCGTACCTTGTGCATGTGTGTGTTAATCCCGTACCTTGTGCATGCGTGTGTTAATCCCGTACCTTGTGCATGTGTGTGTTAATCCCGTACCTTGTGCATGCGTGTGTTAATCCCGTACCTTGTGCATGTGTGTGTTAATCTCGTACCTTGTGCATGTGTGTGTTAATCTCGTACCTTGTGCATGCGTGTGTTAATCTCGTACCTTGTGCATGTGTGTGTTAATCCCGTACCTTGTGCATGTGTGTTAATCTCGTACCTTGTGCATGCGTGTGTTAATCCCGTACCTTGTGCATGCGTGTGTTAATCTCGTACCTTGTGCATGCGTGTGTTAATCCCGTACCTTGTGCATGCGTGTGTTAATCCCGTACCTTGTGCATGTGTGTGTTAATCTCGTACCTTGTGCATGTGTGTGTTAATCTCGTACCTTGTGCATGCGTGTGTTAATCTCGTACCTTGTGCATGTGTGTGTTAATCCCGTACCTTGTGCATGTGTGTTAATCTCGTACCTTGTGCATGTGTGTGTTAATCTCGTACCTTGTGCATGCGTGTGTTAATCTCGTACCTTGTGCATGCGTGTGTTAATCTCGTACCTTGTGCATGCGTGTGTTAATCCCGTACCTTGTGCATGTGTGTGTTAATCTCGTACCTTGTGCATGTGTGTGTTAATCTCGTACCTTGTGCATGCGTGTGTTAATCTCGTACCTTGTGCATGTGTGTGTTAATCTCGTACCTTGTGCATGTGTGTGTTAATCTCGTACCTTGTGCATGTGTGTGTTAATCCCGTACCTTGTGCATGTGTGTTAATCTCGTACCTTGTGCATGTGTGTGTTAATCTCGTACCTTGTGCATGCGTGTGTTAATCTCGTACCTTGTGCATGCGTGTGTTAATCTCGTACCTTGTGCATGTGTGTGTTAATCTAATCTCGTACCTTGTGCATGTGTGTGTTAATCTCGTACCTTGTGCATGTGTGTGTTAATCCCGTACCTTGTGCATGTGTGTGTTAATCTCGTACCTTGTGCATGCGTGTGTTAATCTCGTACCTTGTGCATGCGTGTGTTAATCTCGTACCTTGTGCATGCGTGTGTTAATCTCGTACCTTGTGCATGCGTGTGTTAATCTCGTACCTTGTGCATGTGTGTGTTAATCTCGTACCTTGTGCATGTGTGTGTTAATCTCGTACCTTGTGCATGAGTGTGTTAATCTCGTACCTTGTGCATGCGTGTGTTAATCTCGTACCTTGTGCATGTGTGTTAATCTCGTACCTTGTGCATGTGTGTGTTAATCCCGTACCTTGTGCATGTGTGTGTTAATCTCGTACCTTGTGCATGCGTG
Source organism: Rhinichthys klamathensis goyatoka (assembly GCF_029890125.1). Lineage (NCBI taxonomy): Eukaryota > Metazoa > Chordata > Actinopteri > Cypriniformes > Leuciscidae > Rhinichthys > Rhinichthys klamathensis. The sequence goes on along the minus strand of NW_026607107.1, from coordinate 328,722 downwards.
TGTTAATCTCGTACCTTGTGCATGTGTGTGTTAATCTCGTACCTTGTGCATGCGTGTGTTAATCTCGTACCTTGTGCATGCGTGTGTTAATCTCGTACCTTGTGCATGCGTGTGTTAATCTCGTACCTTGTGCATGCGTGTGTTAATCCCGTACCTTGTGCATGTGTGTGTTAATCCCGTACCTTGTGCATGTGTGTGTTAATCCCGTACCTTGTGCATGTGTGTGTTAATCTCGTACCTTGTGCATGCGTGTGTTAATCTCGTACCTTGTGCATGCGTGTGTTAATCTCGTACCTTGTGCATGCGTGTGTTAATCTCGTACCTTGTGCATGTGTGTGTTAATCCCGTACCTTGTGCATGCGTGTGTTAATCCCGTACCTTGTGCATGCGTGTGTTAATCTCGTACCTTGTGCATGTGTGTGTTAATCCCGTACCTTGTGCATGCGTGTGTTAATCCCGTACCTTGTGCATGTGTGTGTTAATCCCGTACCTTGTGCATGCGTGTGTTAATCCCGTACCTTGTGCATGTGTGTGTTAATCTCGTACCTTGTGCATGTGTGTGTTAATCTCGTACCTTGTGCATGCGTGTGTTAATCTCGTACCTTGTGCATGTGTGTGTTAATCCCGTACCTTGTGCATGTGTGTTAATCTCGTACCTTGTGCATGCGTGTGTTAATCCCGTACCTTGTGCATGCGTATGTTAATCTCGTACCTTGTGCATGCGTGTGTTAATCCCGTACCTTGTGCATGCGTGTGTTAATCCCGTACCTTGTGCATGTGTGTGTTAATCTCGTACCTTGTGCATGTGTGTGTTAATCTCGTACCTTGTGCATGTGTGTGTTAATCTCGTACCTTGTGCATGCGTGTGTTAATCTCGTACCTTGTGCATGCGTGTGTTAATCTCGTACCTTGTGCATGCGTGTGTTAATCTCGTACCTTGTGCATGCGTGTGTTAATCTCGTACCTTGTGCATGTGTGTGTTAATCTCGTACCTTGTGCATGTGTGTGTTAATCTCGTACCTTGTGCATGAGTGTGTTAATCTCGTACCTTGTGCATGCGTGTGTTAATCTCGTACCTTGTGCATGTGTGTTAATCTCGTACCTTGTGCATGTGTGTGTTAATCCCGTACCTTGTGCATGTGTGTGTTAATCTCGTACCTTGTGCATGCGTGTGTTAATCTCGTACCTTGTGCATGTGTGTGTTAATCTCGTACCTTGTGCATGCGTGTGTTAATCTCGTACCTTGTGCATGCGTGTGTTAATCTCGTACCTTGTGCATGCGTGTGTTAATCTCGTACCTTGTGCATGTGTGTTAATCTCGTACCTTGTGCATGTGTGTGTTAATCCCGTACCTTGTGCATGTGTGTGTTAATCTCGTACCTTGTGCATGCGTGTGTTAATCTCGTACCTTGTGCATGTGTGTGTTAATCTCGTACCTTGTGCATGCGTGTGTTAATCCCGTACCTTGTGCATGTGTGTGTTAATCTCGTACCTTGTGCATGCGTGTGTTAATCTCGTACCTTGTGCATGTGTGTGTTAATCTCGTACCTTGTGCATGCGTGTGTTAATCTCGTACCTTGTGCATGTGTTCAGAGAAGTAGAAGACGGCCAGAACACACGCCAGCGTGCTTCCCAAACACATGAGCCACGCCAGCATGTGGATGAAGACCCGGAACAAGCGCTGGAGAACAGAGAACTTCAGCTCCTCACGGTTCACTTCTGCCACCAGCTCCTACACACACACACACACACACACACACACACACACACACACACACGTCTCCTTCATTTATACAGCGCTGTGACAATATAGAGTTTCACAGCAGCTTTACAGTGATAACAGGAGATTACAGTAACAGAGATTGTTTGGCTTTACAGCAGCTCTAGAATAAAGTTATTGTCCAGATAAAGTTATTTTTAAATGATTCACTTCCGTTGCAAAGATCATTAGTTATTAATTTTTTTTTATCTCTGCGCAAGCTTTAAAAACGCAAACCTGTGGAAACGCTGACGCCGCACACATGCGCATCACGTGTTTAGTCTATAGATATGAGGTTTGTATATATATATATATTGTATATAATATATATGTGCGCAGGCGTGTCTTTCTTTACAAATTTACCTCACCATATTACTTGTCTGGCCTTAAAATTCATAATACAGAATTATTTATCACTTAATATTAAATCGCTAGATAACAGAGCTGAAGTGTGCCATACGTGTGTGTGTATGTGTGTGAGAGAGTGTGTGTGTGTTCTGACATTGAGCTGTGTGTCTGTGTGTGTGTGTGTGTGAGAGAGAGTGTGTGTGTGTGTGTGTGTGTGTGTGTGTTCTGACCTTGAGCTGTGTGTCTGTGTGTGAGTGTGTGTGAGAGAGTGTGTGTGAGAATGTGTGTGTGAGTGTGTTCTGACCTTGAGCTGTGTGCCGATGTTCGCTCGCTGGAGTCTGACGGAGCTTTTCTTGCTGACTTTAAAGTCCCACGAGCTGAACACCTTTATGGCCAACAGGCCTTTAGATTTATCGATGCGAAAGCTCTGGCCGAAGGACTTGGACATGCTGGAACACAAACACACACAGAGAGCCAGTGTATTCCACGACTTCAGCCACGAGGACAGTATTACTATAAACACAGTCGGTTTTTGCTGTCATGCAGGAATGTAAAAACATTTGCATTTGCATACACTACAAGCCAAAACTTTAATGTTTTTAATAAAAGAAGTCAAGGCTGCGTTTATTTGATCATAAATACAGTAAAACAGTGTAATATTACTCCAGTGTAAATCAGCTGTTTTCTATGTGAATATACAGTAAAGTGTAATTTATTCCTGTGATCAAAGCTGAATTTCAGCATCATTACTCCAGTCTTCAGTGTCACATGATCCTTCAGAAATCACTCTAATATGAGGATCTGATGCTCAATTATTATTATGTATTATTTTTGGTGCTCAATTAATAATATTGATTCTTATTTGAAGTTATAAAGTTATAAAAAAAAGTTTTTGTTGCTTTATATTTTTGTGTAAACCATGACTGAAGACTGGAGTAATGATGCTGAAAATTCAGCTTTGATCACAGGAATAAATGACACTTTACTGTATATTCACCGTTATTTTACATTGGAATAATATTTTTACAGTATTTTTGATCAAATAAATTCATCCTTAGTGAACATTAAATCGTAATTATTCCAAACTTTTGGCCGTTAGTGTATATTTACATTGCGTTAATGCATTTGACACACATTCTACTGTACAGTTCATGCATTTCCTGCACTTTAAAAAAGTTTAAGTTTAAGTCTTTGCAGTGTTTATTGTAAATGATTTATAGGTGCACATCATCACTATTGTGTTAATAATGTTGAATCAGAATCAGTTCCTCTTCAGCATCTCTTCTCTTCTCTGATGACGAGGGCGGGGCTATAACCTGTCACTCACATGAGATCAGCCAATAGCAAACCACAACCATCCAACCAGCCAATCAACTCCCCACAGACACAATCAAGCCCCGCCCACATGTGTTCTTGTTCCAGAAGCGTTTCACTCTGATATACGACACAATAGAGGAGAGAAGACCAGCGCAACTTCCGACTTTCATGCCGACTTGTTCTCCTGAGTTGAAATGTAAAGTTGATGTTGTCAGGAGACTCACGTGTAGACGAGGATGATGCAGGTGATGAAGAACGCAGCGCCGATGGTGAAGAAGTAGACCAGAGGCATGTTATAGGACAGTCCATATTCACACGACGTCCCGTTCCCCGTTCCAGAGCATCTGCGTTTCGCTTGTAGTGTTTGATGACTGTAGTAACCGTAATACAGCAGAGAGTCTGAGAAATAACCCTGAGCACACACACACACACACACACACACACACACACACACACACACACACAATAGTGAAATCTCAGTGGGATTTACCTGGTTAAATAAAGGATAAATAAATCAAATAAATAAACACTGTTGTGATTGTTGATTGTAACAAGTGAGCATTTCATGCAGGAATGGAAGCAGATCTGAATGTGATTGGCTGAACTGCAACGTGGCCTTTATCAAAGATACATTTGAAACTTTATGATAAGTTATGACATTTTGAATAAAGAAACTGTAAAAAGATGAGACCAAAATAAATACAAAAATAAATAAGGTCAATTTTGATTTCATGCAAACTTTTTATGAACTGATTTAAAAATCAATCTGAATTCTGGTCATTTTGAATTACTATTTTAATGATTTATTTATTTTAAGTTATTATAAGCTATATTTCAGCTATATTTTGATGTCAGAGCATTTGTGGAAACTGATTCACTACCATTGAACAGTTTGGGGTCAGTAAGTATAAATGTATATAAATATATATATAAAAATACTTTTATTCATCAAGCACGCTTTAAATTGATCAAAAGTGACAAACATATTTATAATGTTACAAAAGCTTCTATTTCAAATAAATGCAGAACTTTTGAACTTTCTATTCATCAAAGAATCCTGAAAAATAAAATGTGTCACTGTTTCCAACACTGATAATAATCATAAATGTGTCTTGATCATCAGATCCTCATATTAGAGTGATTTCTGAAGGATCATGTGACACTGAAGACTGGAGTAATGATGCTGAAATTCAGCTTTGATCACAGGAATAAATTACACTTTATTATATATTCACATAGAAAACAGCTGATTTACATTGTAATAATATTTTAATATTTTTTTATCAAATAAATACAGCCTTGAGCAGAAGAGACTGTTTCAAAAACATAAAAAAAAACGTAATTATTCCAAACTTTTGACCTGTAATGTTTGTTCCACATTGCAAACCGTAGTTAAAGTTTGACATTTGTGAATATCAGAGTGTATAAGTGTGTGTGTGTGTGTTTCTGAACTCACGGCGCCCGTCAGCACCTCCAGCCCCCACAAGCTCGTGACGCTGGTGTTCTGGTCCCGGTCCGGAACCACGACGGCCTGAGGAACCACCAGGAACAAACCCGTGACCAGGAACAGGAAGACGTTGAAGAAGAGGAGCGTTCGGAGGAAGAGGAAATACGACAGGACGCCCGTCCCGAAGTGACCGCCGACACACTTCAGAGCCGTTTGCCACAGCTGGAGCGAGGACAGGAACGACAGCCAGCCGTACCAGCCGTGGCGCACCGCCTGACGGACGACACACAGCTGTTACTACAGCGCCACCTAGAGGCACATTCACATGTGTGTGACCCTGGACCCTTTTTTAAAATTGAGATTTATACATCATCTGAAAGCTGAATAAATAAGCTTTCCATTGATGTATGGTTTGTTAGGATATGATAATATTCGGCATTCATGTTGGCGATTGTGCTGCATTCACTCACAAAAATACATGTTTTATATATTTATGGTAGGAAATTTACAAAATATCTTCATGGAACATGATTTTTCCTTAATATCCTAATGATTTTTGGCATTAATATTGACTATTGACTAATTGAATTTTGAGCCATACAATGTATAGTTGGCTATTAATGTGATCCAGGGTCTCATATTCATTTTCACACAATGCAAAAAGTATCCGAGTCATGTTAGAGAATATGTTAGAATGCCCAACAAAGAAGATGGATACCAATATTCAGCTTCATGGATCATACAGTTGGGAAGTTATAGAGTGAGAGAGAGTGAGAGAGAGAGTGATAGAGTGAGAGAGAGTGAGAGAGACAGTGATAGAGTGAGAGAGAGTGATAGAGAGTGATAGAGAGTGATAGAGAGAGAGAGAGTGATAGAGAGTGATAGAGAGTGATAGAGAGAGAGAGAGAGTGATAGAGAGTGATAGAGTGAGAGAGAGTGAGAGAGTGAGAGAGAGTGATAGAGAGTGATAGAGAGTGATAGAGAGAGAGAGAGTGATAGAGAGTGATAGAGAGTGATAGAGAGAGAGAGAGTGAGAGAGAGAGTGATAGAGTGAGAGAGAGTGAGAGAGTGAGAGAGAGTGATAGAGTGAGAGAGAGTGAGAGAGAGAGTGATAGAGTGAGAGAGAGTGAGAGAGACAGTGATAGAGTGAGAGAGAGTGATAGAGAGTGATAGAGAGAGAGAGAGAGAGAGAGAGAGTGATAGAGAGTGATAGAGAGTGATAGAGAGAGGCTTAAAAACATATTTATTTGATCATTTATCATATATCATTCCAATATTTCACCCAAAAAAAAAAACTGCAAAAACATAAATAAATTAAAAATAAATTAAAACACAATCCAATCAATACAGATTACAGCCCTTTCATTACATCTTTAAAACCAACATTTCATCCTCCCCAACCTCACACAAAAAACTTCCCACTGACCACAATGCAGAAAAATCCATAATATTATTAACTAATTTGAAATAAGCAAACTCAATTTTAATCCGAGCAGCCACCATCCCCTTCAGAACTCTCTCTGCATCAACTGAACCAGCTCCCAAGATCCTGTTTTTACGTGTCTTCCAAATTGCCATCTTGGCTGTTCCCAAAAAGTAATTTAACAAAACCACTTTTCTTCTATCGCTGACTTTGTACTTTGGACCACTAATAAAAACTTGATAGGAAAATTCCTCACCCATTCTTTCAAAACAAACCTCTAAAAAGTTAAAAAGACCTCCTAACCTCCCACAATGGATAAACAAGTGATCAACCGTTTCCTCCGTTCCACAAAAAGGACATTCCCTCCCTACTTCTGGATTCAGGTGCGCCACGTGTCTGTTCGTAGCTATTATACCATACATCAGTCTCCACTGTAAATCTGCTGTACGCTTCTCAATAGGAGGTTTGTACAGAGATCTCCAGCATCCTCTGAAGCCTGGCCCAAACACTTCTGTCCACCTCCATGTTTTAACTCTTCTCAAAACAGTTTGATGAGACACTTTAACACACACAATGTATAATGCCTTTTTGCCAAGATCTTGAAATAATCCCAACTCTGGAGTTTTAAAGGACACAAAGGAGTCTTCACCCTCCGCCCTCTCCAGTGCAGCAGAGACCCGTATTGCTGGAAACCTGTAGCTCCATCCCTGCGAAGGCGCTCCCAATGCTTCTCTGCAGGCTCCAGGCAGCGCTGAGCGCACTTCATCCAGCATCCGACCCACCAGACGTAAAGAACGTAATCCTGTCTTGTGCTGAATTGAAACTGCCGTCATCCACCCATTGTCATCCCTTAGATGTTCGATCTTCGTACACCCCGCTCTGACCAGACAGTTCCTCACACTGCTTGAGGACAAAATGTTTGTTTGTATCAAAGAGTTATGAAACAGGGGTTCTCCCATAATCCAGTCCTGGGGTCGCAAAATCTCTCTGGTCACAGAAAACGTCCTGTTCCACACCTTTAGCATGGACTGGTAGAATGAAGTCACATGATTCAAATCCAGCTCATTAACTTGCAGTAAAAACAGCTGCTTGTCGTATCCCAGATTCGATGTTCCTCTCAACAGAGCGCATGCCACACCCGTCCACCCTACGTCCTCCTCATACAAAAGTCTCTGCGCTGCCTGCAACCGAAAGGTGTTGATCCTGCTCCTTATTTCGATCAGACCTTGTCCCCCCTCTTGAGTTGGAAGATATAGAGCTGACGCAGGAATCCAATGCTGTCCTGACCAAAAGAACTCCACCAACTTTCTCTGGATACTTTTGACAATGTCATCTGGTGGCTCTAAAACGTTGAGTCTGTGCCATAACATGGAGGCGGCCAGGTTATTTGTAACCAAAACTCTACCCCTATAGGATAGCTCTGGCAATAGCCATTTCCATTTAGACAACTTAGCAGACACCTTCTCCAGCAAACCCTCCCAATTCTTTTTTCTATAGTTTTCTACTCCTAAAAACACTCCGAGAATTTTTATACCTTCTCTTCCCCAATGCAATCCCCCAGGAAGTGGAGGTGGCCCACCATTTCCCCACTGGCCCACAATAAAACCATTACTTTTCCCCCAATTGACCTTAGCTGTAGACGCTTTCTCATAAACATCCAAACTCTCACATAAAATTTGTATATCTTCTTGCTCAGTAACAAAAATAGTTACATCGTCAGCATAAACCGACACAAAGCATCTCGACTCCCTAGGGTCACCTGGAACTACAAAACCCTTTAAACCATTTCTTAATTTGCATAACAGGGGCTCAATTGCTAGACTATAGAGTTGGCCTGAGAGAGGACACCCTTGTCGAATACCTCTTTTCACCGGCAATGGATAAGTCAAACCATTCCCCATCTTAAGCATTATTGAAGCCCCTTTATACAATAACTTGATCCATGAAATAAAACAATTCCCGAACCCAAAAGACTCCAAGACTTTAAAAATGTACTCATGACCCACCCGATCAAAAGCTTTCTCCTGATCAATAGACAGAAATCCAACATTGCAATTTTCAATAATAGACACATCAATAACATCTCTTATTAAAAACAGATTGTCCATGATTGTACGACCCGGAATACAATAAGTTTGTTCTCCTTTGACCACAATGTGCAAGTATTTTTTTAACCTATTGGCTAAAACTTTTGCCAATATTTTATAGTCCGAGCACATCAAAGAAACAGGGCGCCAATTTTTTAAAAAACCCAGATCTCCATTTTTTGGTAAAAGGGAGATCACAGCCCTCTGACAGCTAGATGGTAACATTCCCTTTTCAAAACATTCACAACAAACTTCATAAAAATCTTCACCTAAAACAGTCCAAAAAGTCTTGTAAAATTCAGCAGGCAAACCATCTATTCCTGGCGCACGCCCTGTGGAGAGCTGCTGAACTGCATCTGAAAGCTCGTTAAGGCTGATCATGGTGTCAAGCTTTTTCTTATCCCCAGGTTGCAACTTTGGAAGTCCTTGTAATAGTTGTGCCATGTTCTCAGAATCACAGTCAGTATGTCCATACAAGTCAGCATAAAAATCCATAGCCATTTTCCTCATTTCTGTCGGATTAGATGTTAAGATTTCATTTTCCTTGCGCAGGTGAAGTATGCGCTTTTGCTGTGCAACTTTCCGCTCCAGATTAAAAAAATAAGAAGTGGGAGAGTCAATGTCCTTGATAGAAGAAATTCTTGCTCGAATTAAAGCGCCCTTCGCTCTTTCCTCTAAGATGGATCTTAATTCAAGTTTCTTATTCCTTAAATCATTAGATACACCCAAAACATTTACATCAATCACATTTTCCATATCAATAATTTCCTTCTCCAACTGCTCAATTTTCTTTTTAACACACACAGTAGTATTGTAGGAAAAATTTTGACAAAAAACCTTTATCTGTGTTTTCCCCACCTCCCACCATTGTGCTATTTTTTCAAAATTACCTTTATTCAACTTCCACAATTTCCAAAAATCACCAAACTTTTCACAAAAAGACCTATCCTGCAGCAACTTAGTGTTGAAATGCCAATAGAACTTGGGGCGTGTTAAAGTAATAATGTTAAAATCTATGATTGCAATATGATGATCCGAAAACCCGGTAGGGAAAATGTTAGCATTAGATACTCTATTCATGCTTGTTTTACTTATATATATTCGATCTAATCTTGCTCCAGTTACATTAGAATCTAGTATTTTAACCCATGTATACTGTCTAATTCTCTTATTCATGTTCCTCCACACATCCATCAAGTCAAACTCATTAATAATATTCTGAAGAGCATTACTAGACGGTGGATGAGACTCCTCTCTGTTCCTGTCTAACAGAAAATTTGTAGTGCAATTCCAATCCCCACCCATTATTATGCAAGAATCATTATCACATTTTCTTAATGCACTCTGCAACTTCCCAAAAACTTCCACACGATCTGAGCCATTGTTTGGAGCATAAACATTTATGAAAATAAATTTTAAGTCATTTATCTCCCCAGCAACCATTAAAACTCTACCCTTTTCTATCTCTTCAGTTGACAAAATTCTCAAGTTCAAATTATTTGAAAAAAGAATAGCCACTCCAGCACTCAAGTTTGACCCGTGACTGAAGACGCTCTCCCCCTCCCACCATCTACACCACTCTACTTCATTATTACAATCTGTATGAGTTTCTTGCAAAAAAGAAACATTTACATTCTTAATATTAATTAATTCTGCCACCATTGCTCTCTTGCTCCTGTCTCTCCCTCCGTTAATATTTAAAGAGGCTACCCTTATCATCTCCATAGAAAATATAAAGAGAAAGAAAAGAGAGACAGAAAGAAATAAAGAGTGTAGTAAAGCCATCCTGAGTGATATGCAAACCATTAATTCAATTATTTGAATTTACGTTTTATAGGGGTTTTATCCCTTCTCAGTTTTGCAAAAAAAACTTTTTTAAACGAAATCTCTTTCTCTGACTGAGTTCATCTTCTCCAACCTTCCTCTGCCAATAACGAACAGAAGTCTCAAACCTCTTCAGATCAGAAAAATGATTACTTACATCAACAGATTTTCCAAAGGTTTCGTCCAGGAATTTGTTTATTTCATCTAGAGAATAAACCTGTTCACAGCTTACTTGCGAAACATCTGACATGTCTGAGAAATCAGACAACCCACCACCATCATCATCATCATCATCATCACCACCACCACCATTGCCATCATCATCCATTCCCTCATCAACCATTTCTGATTGCACCTTCTTAATCAAAGATACTATCTTTCCTCTTTCCAAAACATCACCTTTCAAACCGCTTACGTCATCATTCGTCTGGCTTGTATTCTCTGAACTCTCCACAGTATCACCCTGCTCAGGCCCCTTTACCACAGTATCACTCTGTCCAGACCCTTGTACCACAGTGCTTCTCTCAACAGCCACATCAGTTACAACATTAACTCTCTTCATTTTTCCCTGTTTTGTCTTACTACCAGAAGCTTCCTCTGTATCTTTTTCATTATTAGTGGATGGATCTTCTACTATCATTCCTTCCTTCAAATTTGAATCCACATTCTGAACCTCATTATTCACCACTGCTGCTTCATTTGGTACACTACTCTTTTGTACTTCATTTTCATTCCTCTTATCTGAAGTATTGCTAGGGCCTGCTTCATTCTCTAGTTCAACTCGATGAGGACAAGACAGCCTGACATGTCCAATACTCCCGCAATCAAAACACCGCATTTCTCCCGTGCTCGCGTACATCATGTACGACTTGCCCTCAAAAACACATCGAAAAGAGATATTCAGCGTCGGTTCTTTTAGAAACATATACACCTGTCGCCTAAATGACAACACATGCTTTAAAGCGGCATTCTTACAACCAAGTGAAACCGTTCTAATTCCACTGGCAAGTTTCCCAAATCGAGAAAGCTCTCGCTCAATGTCGGCATCGGGAATAAAAGTCGGAACGTTGGAAACCGTCACCTTCGTCGTGATTGAAACTAAGGGTTGAACAGAAACAAATGTGCCACTTACCGATATCCCGCTCTCGATCAAACCATGAACCAGATTTTCTTCCTTCAAAAATACCACTACGGCCTTGTTCATCCGAGACGCCGAAATGATATTCTCATGGCCCACGCGCTCTGCCACGTCCAGTAACACATCCTCTACAGGCACACCTGCCTGGGTCACACACCTAATCCCATGCCGGAGCGACAGGCCTGACGCCTGCACACTCGCGTGAGTGTGAGACGCCATCCCTACCTCCGACACGAGACAACTCTCGCGGAAAACAAACTCAGTTTTTTTTTTTTTTTTTTTTTTTTTTTTTTATTAAAACTTTTTTTCCTTTTTCAATTAAAATAATCGAATACAAGAAAAAAGCAAGAAATAGTGAAAAATTGAAAAGGTCCTCTCACCTAGATCACCCTCCCATGCAATCCCTTCCCAATTCCCAGCATGCACCAGAGAGAGAGAGAGAGAGAGAGTGATAGAGAGTGATAGAGAGTGATAGAGAGAGAGAGAGTGATAGAGAGTGATAGAGAGTGATAGAGAGAGAGAGAGTGATAGAGAGTGATAGAGAGTGATAGAGAGTGATAGAGAGAGAGAGAGAGAGTGATAGAGAGTGATAGAGAGAGAGAGAGTGATAGAGAGTGAGAGAGAGAGTGATTATTATCAGTGTTGAAAACCATGACAGATTTTATTTATGTTTATAAGTTAATTAATTTTTTACAATTTTTACGAATCGGCCTATATCTGCCGAACGCAATATCCAAGCGTAACGAAACTTGACACACAAAGACAACAGGACGTTCTGAGGACACACACCAAATGTCGTAAGATTCCGCCAATAGGGGGCGCTACAACAAAAACCATTATCCGCCCGTCTCACAGACAAGGCTTAAGCTAGTCCATGTATGATTACAGAAAAATAATCATAAAAAAATCAGTACAAACACAACATTTGGTTCTTGGATCCTTGAGAAACTCAAAAAAATTACACAATCTCTAAATTTATGCTGATGTTAATATTTTGCATATTTAGTTGTAATATTCATCTTTAGTTTATCCTTCTTAATGATAACAATTAGATTTACTTCCTTCGTTGGTTCCTTAACTTGAATTAACTTATTTTGCACCATATCTCACTTTAATGCAAATGTTCAGTTGTGTGTGGTGCCAATAAAGCAACACTGAAACTGAGTGTGTATTATTAGCTTCATACTAAAGTTCAGCTGTTTCCTCGTGTCTGAAACAGAGAAGTAAGAAAGCCTTCAAAACAAACATGATCACACTTTGACACACTTCACGCCTGTGGTGCAAGAGGACACGACTGCTGACACACACACACACACACTCCCTTTCTCTCTCTCTCACACACACACTTCACACCTGTGCTGCAAGAGCACATGACTGCTGACACACCCTGACCTACATGACTGCACACACACACACACACTTCCTTCCTTTCTCACTCTCTCTCTCTCACACACACACACACACTCCCTTTCTCTCTCTCTCTCTCTCTCTCTCTCTCACACACACACACACTCCCTCCCTCACATTTACTCACTCGCTCGCTCACTCTCACACACACACACACACACACACACACACACACACACACACACACACACACACACACACACACACACACACACACACACACACACACACACACTCCCTTTCTCTCTCTCTCTCTCTCTCTCTCTCTCTCCCACTCACACACACACACACACACACACACACACACTCCCTTTCTCTCTCTCTCACACACACACTTCACACCTGTGCTGCAAGAGCACATGACTGCTGACACAGCCTGACCTACATGACTGCACACACACACACACACTTCCTTCCTTTCTCACTCTCTCTCTCTCACACACACACACACACTCCCTTTCTCTCTCTCTCTCTCTCACACACACACACACACACACTCCCTCCCTCACATTTACTCACTCACTCACTCGCTCACTCACTCGCTCACACTCACTCACTCGCTCACTCACTCACTCACTCACTCACTCACTCACTCACTCACTCACTCACTCACTCACTCACTCACTCACTCACTCACTCACTCACTCACTCACTCACTCACTCACTCACTCACTCACTCACTCACTCACTCACTCACTCACTCACTCACTCACTCACTCACTCACTCACTCACTCACTCACATTTACTCTCACTCACTCGCTCGCTCACTCTCTCTCTCTCTCACACACACACTCCCTTTCTCTCTCTCTCACACACACACACTCCCTTTCTCTCTCTTACACACACACACACACAAACACAAACAATTGTCAAATATGGGGAAAATAATAACCATTCAAGCATAAAACCCCCAAAACAACATCAAGACTTTGTACAAGGGCATGATAAGTCCTCTTTAAAAATGTCTTGCATGCGGTCTCACATACCATATTTTACAATTTAATAAATTTTTAAAGAGTAATATGCAACTTTGTTGTCATCTACATAGTTTTTGATTCCAATTTTGTGTAAAATCTGCTAAAAACGAAGGTTAAAATCACATCTGGTTCATTCGTCGCTCTGGAAATGGAAGAACAAGTTGATACGAAAGAAACAGAGCGATGTAGCTCAGCAATATGCCCTTCCGATCATACGCACGAGCCCCTGTGATGATGCGTGATGATGTCATGCGTGTGCTATGACTCACGATGATGATGTCATGCGTGTGTTATGACTCACGCTGATGATGTCATGCGTGTGTTATGACTCACGATGATGATGTCATGCGTGTGTTATGACTCACGATGATGATGATGTCATGCGTGTGTTATGACTCACGATGATGATGATGATGTCATGCGTGTGTTATGACTCACGATGATGATGTCATGCGTGTGTTATGACTCACAATGATGATGTCATGCGTGTGTTATGACTCACGATGATGATGATATGCGTGTGTTATGACTCACGATGATGATGATGTCATGCGTGTGCTATGACTCACGATGATGATGATGTCATGCGCGTGTTATGACTCACGATGATGATGATGTCATGCGTGTGTTATGACTCACGATGATGATGATGTCATGCGCGTGTTATGACTCACGATGATGATGATGTCATGCGCGTGTTATGACTCACGATGATGATGATGTCATGCGTGTGTTATGACTCACGATGATGATGTCATGCGTGTGTTATGACTCACGATGATGATGTCATGCGTGTGTTATGACTCACGATGATGATGATGTCATGCGTGTGTTATGACTCACGATGATGATGATGATGTCATGCGTGTGTTATGACTCACGATGATGATGTCATGCGTGTGTTATGACTCACAATGATGATGTCATGCGTGTGTTATGACTCACGATGATGATGATATGCGTGTGTTATGACTCACGATGATGATGATGTCATGCGTGTGCTATGACTCACGATGATGATGATGTCATGCGCGTGTTATGACTCACGATGATGATGATGTCATGCGTGTGTTATGACTCACGATGATGATGATGTCATGCGCGTGTTATGACTCACGATGATGATGATGTCATGCGCGTGTTATGACTCACGATGATGATGATGTCATGCGTGTGTTATGACTCACGATGATGATGTCATGCGTGTGTTATGACTCACGATGATGATGATATGCGTGTGTTATGACTCACGATGATGATGATGTCATGCGTGTGCTATGACTCACGATGATGATGATGTCATGCGTGTGCTATGACTCACGATGATGATGATGTCATGCGCGTGTTATGACTCACGATGATGATGATATGCGTGTGTTATGACTCACGATGATGATGATATGCGTGTGTTATGACTCACGATGATGATGATGTCATGCGTGTGTTATGACTCACGATGATGATGATGTCATGCGTGTGCTATGACTCACGATGATGATGATGTCATGCGCGTGTTATGACTCACGATGATGATGATGTCATGCGTGTGTTATGACTCACGATGATGATGATGTCATGCGTGTGTTATGACTCACGATGATGATGTCATGCGTGTGTTATGACTCACGATGATGATGTCATGCGTGTGTTATGACTCACGATGATGATGATATGCGTGTGTTATGACTCACGATGATGATGATGTCATGCGTGTGCTATGACTCACGATGATGATGATGTCATGCGCGTGTTATGACTCACGATGATGATGTCATGCGCGTGTTATGACTCACGATGATGATGATGATGTCATGCGCGTGTTATGACTCACGATGATGATGATGTCATGCGTGTGTTATGACTCACGATGATGATGATGTCATGCGCGTGTTATGACTCACGATGATGATGTCATGCGCGTGTTATGACTCACGATGATGATGATGTCATGCGCGTGTTATGACTCACGATGATGATGTAATACTTGAGCTGACTGCAGCAGGGAATCTGATTCTGGGACAGAGAGTGTTCGGCTTTATTCAACACCAACATCCTGAAAAACACAAAACATCGGAAGAGAAACAAGACTTCAGGAAACAAGAATGTTTCCAACATAAATTAGTTTTTGCAATCTGATAAATTAACTGTGTACCAAGCAAAACAATCCTGGTTTTACAACATGTATTACAACAAAACTCTTTTATGAAGTGATTCACTAACAGATTCATTAAGTGATTCATTCATTAAGTGAGTCTTTTGAACCTTTCATGAAACAGAACCAGCTCATAGGAGACCGTTTGTGTCCATTTATTGTCTTTGCATTATTTAATATTACAAATATTCCTCTTTTGTAAGTCGCTTTGGATAAAAGCATCTGTGAAATACATAAAAGTGTAAGTTTGTGTTGCACTACATTCTATTCATTCTCGATTAAATGTTTATTTTGCTGTAGCGCTACGAGACCTAATGAACACGGCTCTGTTGAATACGGTGTGTGTGTGTGTGTGTGTGTGTGTGTGAGAGAGAGAGAGAGAGAGAGAGAGAGAGAGTGTGTGTGTGTGTGTGTGTGTGTGTGTGAGAGAGAGAGAGAGAGAGTGTGTGTGTGTGAGAGAGAGAGAGAGAGAGAGAGAGAGAGAGAGAGAGAGAGAGAGTGTGTGTGTGTGTGTGTGTGTGTGAGAGAGAGAGAGAGAGAGAGAGAGAGAGAGAGAGTGTGTGTGTGTGTGTGTGTGTGTGTGTGTGAGAGAGAGAGTGTGAGAGAGAGAGAGAGAGAGAGAGAGAGAGAGAGAGAGAGAGAGAGAGTGTGTGTGTGTGTGTGTGTGTGTGTGTGTGTGTGTGTGTGTGTGTGAGAGAGAGAGAGAGAGAGTGTGTGTGTGTGTGTGTGTGTGTGTGAGAGAGAGAGAGAGAGAGAGAGAGAGAGAGAGAGTGTGTGTGTGTGTTATTTACCTGAGCTCTTTCTTCTCTGCGAGACTCAGTGGCATCGCTCTCAACATTCGCACACGATCACTCGCCGACAGATTCTGCAGATTATTCACTAAACGCTCCCTCTTATTGTCTACACACACACACACACACACACACACACACACACACACAAAAGAGTCAGAGTACAAGATGAGCACATAGAAAAGATCATACAATACTGGTCAAAATAATTAAGATTTTTAATGTTACTGAAAGTCTCTTCTGTTCACCAAGGCTGCGTTTATTTGATCATAAATACAGTAAAACAGTGTAATATTACTCCAGTGTAAATCAGCTGTTCTCTATGTGAATATACAGTAAAGTGTAATTTATTCCTGTGATCAAAGCTGAGTTTCAGCATCATTACTCCAGTCTTCAGTGTCACATGATCCTTCAGAAATCACTCTAATATGAGGATCTGATGATCAAGACACATTTATGATTATTATCAGTGTTGGAAACGGATACATTTTATTTTTCAGGATTATTTGATGAATAGAGTGTTCACATTTTATTTTTCAGGATTATTTGATGAATAGAGTGTTCAAAAGAATCAGAATATTTTATAACATAAATGTCTTTAATGATCAATTTACATAAATCTATTGTGTCTGAAGCAGCGCAACCGTTTTCAACATTTTCAAAACTGGTCATTTACGGTATTTTTGATTAAATAAACTTGGGTGAGGAGGAGAGGCTCTTTTTAAATATCTTAATTATTCCGAACTGGACTGTCTGAGTCGACTGTGTGTCGGCGCGCTCACCGTTCTCCTCGTGCTCGTCCGCGTCGGTCTCCACGCGGTGTCCGCGGATGCTGGGTCTGGCGGAGCGCGGGAAGTGCTGGATCGAGGGCCGGCTCTGTCTGCGTCTGCGCAGCTGAAGGGTCCGGTTATAATACTGAGAGATGATCGCGCCTCGACTGCGGCCTGCACACACACACACACACACACACACACACACAAACAGAGGCACAGAGACACACACACACAGAGGCACAGAGACACACACACACACACACACACACACACACACACACAGAGGCACAGAGAGACACACACACACACACACACACACACACACACACACACACACACACACAGAGGCACAGAGACACACACACACACACACACACACACACACACACACACAGAGGCACAGAGACACACACACACAGAGAGACACACACAGACACACAGAGACACACACACACACACACACACACACACACACAGAGGCACAGAGACACACACACACAGAGAGACACACACAGACACACAGAGACACACACACACACACACACACACACACACACAGACACACAGAGACAGACACACACACACACACACACAGACAGACACACACAGACAGACACAGACAGACAGACAGACAGACAGACAGACACACAGAGACACACACACACACACACACACAGAGACACACACACAGAGACACACAAACAGGTTTATTTTGATACTTGTGAGGACATTCCATAGACGCAATAGTTTTTATACTGTACAAACTGTATATTCTGTCCCCTTACACTAAGCTAACCCATCACACACACACACACACTAACCCTAAACCTACCCATCACACACACTAACCCTACCCATTACAAACACAAACACACACACTACCCCTAAATCTACCCATCACACACACACACTAACCTAACCCCTAAACCTACCCATCACACACACACACACACACACACACACACACACACACACACACACACACACACACACACACACACACTAACCCTACCCCTAAGCCTAACCATCACACACACACACACACTAACATTACCCCTAAACCTACTTATTACAAACACAAACACACACTACCCCTAAATCTACCTATCACACACACACACACACTACCCGTAAATCTACCTATCACACACACACACACACTAACCCTACCCCTAAACCTACTCATTACAAACACAAACACACACTACCCCTAAATCTACCTATCACACACACACACACTACCCGTAAATCTACCTATCACACACACACACACTACCCCTAAATCTACCTATCACACACACACACACACTACCCGTAAATCTACCCATCACACACACACACACACACTAACCCTACCCCTAAACCTACCCATCGCACACACACACACTAACCCTACCCCTAAATCTACCCATCACACACACACACACTAACCCTACCCCTAAATCTACCCATCACACACACACACACACACACACACACACACTGACCGATGGTGCGGCTGGGCATGGAGGACAGGACTTTGAGCGTGTCAGATGACCAGCGTCCTCCAACCAAAGGCTCCGTTTGCTGCGGCTCCTCACTGTCACACCGAAGGTACACCGGACTCTCCAGACACATGACGTCATCTGAGACACACACACACACACACACACACACACACACACACACACACACACACAATCAAAGTATTAAAGAGAGTAAAATCCATTGTAGTCTTGAGTTTCTTCCGGGAACGAACACGTCACAATATTCCTCATTATAATAATTCATACGCAGGATAAAGGGGCGGGGCCTGGTTGAGTTAGTTAGTAGTGTGTTAAACTGGCGGTTATGGAAAGGGGCGGGGCATTCCCAATGTTTACGTTTACATTTATCAACTGGTTTCAGTGGTTTGTACGCGGTGTACAAAAAGTTCCATCTCTAGTTATATAAAACCTCGATAGTTAGACTTATAAAATATATTTTTTAATAAGGAGTTGTCACAGCTCAGGCTTGTCATGTAGGCTATCTGGCTTTTATTCTTGGATAAGAATTGTTAAGACCCCCGTGATATAATTTAACTTTCATATTAAATTAAATCAAGTTTTCTTATTGTGGAAAAAGCATTTTCTGTCTTTAACCCGATTTGAGCTTTTCTTGTGCGTAGAATCGACCGCCATCCAGAAACTGAAACAAATCAGCAAATACTAATCACACCGGCTCGTGCTTTCTGTATTTTTACAGCACTAAAAATAAAATTATAGATATTTACAGATAGATACTGCAAATATACAATTACAAAGATAACTGATGGATCCTTTATGGTAATGCATATGATATGGTACAATCCAAATAGTAAATATAAGATAAAGTGAGAAGTAAAAGTAAATAATTTAGTGTTTAGTCAATAAAATAAATAAACAGTATACAGGCAAATAAAATAGTAATGAATAGTATAATTATATATCATCATAAGTACAATAATGTAATAATAATATTGTGATAATAGCTTATAGTTTATGTATAATACTATAATAATATGAAATATAAATTACAGAATATAGACAATAAAAAAAAAAAAAGTTAAATACTGACTATAATAGATTGATAATCGCAAGTGGTATAATATTATAACAATAATAATTAGCTATTAATCGATTTGACAGCACTAATGTGTTTATATATATACATATTAGTGCTGTCAAATCGATATCTATATTTTTGTCTATATTTCTCAAATTTTGTCTATATTAAAAATAAATAAAAAATTTGCTAAAATAATTAAAATGACAAAACACACACAAAAAAAATCTGAAAACTTTAACTAAAAATTAATGGAAAACATAAGATGTAAAAATGAATGGTTTAATTTTCCACTGGATCACTGTATAATGCTATAGGCTATAAGCATGTGGGAATATTCAGTGCACTTTTAAATACTATTGCCCAAGTTATAATACAATATTTGTTAAAAAAAACAACCTGGGTAAGGCTTACTCCGCATCGGGCGTGTCTACAGACGGACATCCTGTCACACAGTCATTTATTTATCGCTAGCTATTTCAGTCTGACTGACGCCGGTGGCCAACTAGCGTTACTATTACTAGTTATATCATGACCAAATACACCGGAAACGAATGTTCAGTCTTGCTTGTGAAAGGTAATTCCCCGAGACCGGGTTCCACTGTGGCGATGTGCACATCAGCACACACACGCAGCACACACTTCCTCAGTCCCCGGTACGAGAGTTATGGGAAAGTTGCCCTACGCAATATGGCGGCGCCGGTGACGTACGATCCAGCGGCCAATAGGGCGTCTATGTATTTATTATGTCTATGGTTACTGACAGACTGGGGAGAGAGGAGCCGCAACAATGGAGAATATGAGGAGAATAATCAACATTCAAGCAGGAAAAGCTGTTCTAGTAGAGCCTGAAAACACAGTGCAGTGCATAAAGGCCGCTTTAAAATGAGAGGCTCTAATCTGATTGGCTGGAAGCTTTGATTCCTGTCTAAGTGGCCGGCCCGGATCGTGTTCAGAATAAGTGTGTGTGTCTGTGAGTGAGTGAGTGAGTGTGTGTGTGTCTGTCTCTGTGTGTGTGAGTGTGTGTGTGTGTCTGTCTGTCTCTGTGTGAGTGAGTGAGTGAGTGAGTGAGTGAGTGAGTGAGTGAGTGAGTGAGTGAGTGAGTGAGTGAGTGAGTGAGTGAGTGAGTGAGTGAGTGAGTGTGTGTGAGTGTGAGTGAGTGTGTGAGTGAGTGAGTGAGTGAGTGAGTGAGTGAGTGAGTGAGTGAGTGTGTGTGAGTGTGAGTGAGTGAGTGAGTGAGTGAGTGAGTGAGTGAGTGAGTGAGTGAGTGTGTGAGTGTGTGAGTGAGTGAGTGAGTGAGTGAGTGAGTGAGTGAGTGAGTGAGTGAGTGAGTGAGTGTGTGAGTGTGTGAGTGTGTGAGTGAGTGAGTGAGTGAGTCTGTCTCTGTGTGTGTGAGTGTGTGAGTGAGTGAGTGTGTGAGTGAGTCTGTCTCTGTGTGTGTGAGTGTGTGTGAGTGTGTGAGTGAGTGAGTGAGTGAGTGAGTGTGTGAGTGAGTGTGTCTCTGTGTGTGTGAGTGTGTGTGAGTGTGTGAGTGTGTGAGTGAGTGAGTGTGTGAGTGAGTGAGTGAGTGAGTGTGTGAGTGAGTGAGTGAGTCTGTCTCTGTGTGTGTGTGTGAGTGAGTGAGTGAGTGAGTGAGTGAGTGAGTGAGTGTGTGAGTGAGTGTGTGAGTGAGTCTGTCTCTGTGTGTGTGAGTGTGTGTGAGTGTGTGAGTGAGTGAGTGAGTGAGTGTGTGTGTGAGTGAGTGAGTGAGTGAGTCTGTCTCTGTGTGTGTGAGTGTGTGTGAGTGTGTGAGTGTGTGTGAGTGTGTGAGTGAGTGAGTGTGTGAGTGAGTGAGTGAGTGTGTGAGTGAGTGTGTGAGTGAGTGAGTGAGTCTGTCTCTGTGTGTGTGAGTGTGTGTGAGTGTGTGAGTGAGTGAGTGTGTGAGTGAGTGAGTGAGTCTGTCTCTGTGTGTGTGAGTGAGTGAGTGAGTGAGTGTGTGTGTGAGTGAGTGAGTGAGTGAGTGTGTGAGTGAGTGAGTGAGTGTGTGAGTGAGTGTGTGAGTGAGTGAGTGAGTCTGTCTCTGTGTGTGTGAGTGTGTGTGAGTGTGTGAGTGAGTGAGTGTGTGAGTGAGTGAGTGAGTCTGTCTCTGTGTGTGTGAGTGTGTGTGAGTGTGTGAGTGTGTGTGAGTGTGTGAGTGAGTGAGAGTGAGAGTGAGTGAGTGAGTCTGTCTCTGTGTGTGTGAGTGAGTGAGTGAGTGAGTGAGTGAGTGAGTGAGTGAGTGAGTGTGTGTGTGTGTGTGAGTGAGTGAGTGAGTGAGTGAGTGAGTGTGTGAGTGAGTGAGTGAGTGTGTGAGTGTGTGAGTGAGTGTGTGAGTGAGTGAGTGAGTGAGTGAGTCTGTCTCTGTGTGTGTGAGTGAGTGAGTGAGTGAGTGTGTGAGTGAGTGAGTGAGTGAGTGAGTGAGTGAGTCTGTCTCTGTGTGTGTGAGTGTGTGTGAGTGTGTGAGTGTGTGTGAGTGTGTGAGTGAGTGAGAGTGAGAGTGAGTGAGAGTGAGTGAGTGAGTCTGTCTCTGTGTGTGTGAGTGAGTGAGTGAGTGAGTGAGTGAGTGAGTGAGTGAGTGTGTGAGTGAGTGAGTGAGTGTGAGTGAGTGAGTCTGTCTCTGTGTGTGTGAGTGAGTGAGTGAGTGAGTGAGTGAGTGAGAGAGTGAGTGTGTCTCTGTGTGTGTGAGTGTGTGTGAGTGTGTGAGTGAGTGAGTCTGTCTCTGTGTGTGTGAGTGTGTGTGAGTGAGTGAGTGAGTCTGTCTCTGTGTGTGTGAGTGTGTGTGAGTGTGTGAGTGAGTGAGTGAGTGTGTGTGTGAGTGAGTGAGTGAGTGAGTGAGTGAGTGAGTGAGTCTGTCTCTGTGTGTGTGAGTGTGTGTGAGTGTGTGAGTGAGTGAGTGAGTGAGTGAGTGAGTGAGTGAGTGAGTGAGTCTGTCTCTGTGTGTGTGAGTGTGTGAGTGAGTGAGTGAGTGAGTGAGTGAGTGAGTCTGTCTCTGTGTGTGTGTGTGTGTGAGTGAGTGAGTGAGTGAGTGAGTGAGTGAGTGAGTGAGTGAGTGTGTCTCTGTGTGTGTGAGTGTGTGTGAGTGTGTGAGTGAGTGAGTCTGTCTCTGTGTGTGTGAGTGTGTGTGAGTGTGTGAGTGTGTGAGTGAGTGAGTGAGTGTGTGAGTGAGTGAGTGAGTGAGTGAGTGAGTCTGTCTCTGTGTGTGTGAGTGTGTGTGAGTGTGTGAGTGAGTGAGTGAGTGAGTGAGTGAGTGAGTGAGTGAGTGAGTGAGTGAGTGTGTGAGTGTGTGAGTGAGTGAGTGAGTGAGTGAGTCTGTCTCTGTGTGTGTGAGTGTGTGTGAGTGTGTGAGTGAGTGAGAGTGAGTGAGTGAGTGTGTGAGTGAGTGAGTGAGTGAGTGTGTGAGTGAGTGTGTGAGTGAGTGAGTGAGTGAGTGAGTGAGTGAGTCTGTCTCTGTGTGTGTGAGTGTGTGTGAGTGAGTGAGTGAGTGAGTGAGTGAGTGAGTGAGTGAGTGAGTGAGTGAGTGAGTGAGTGAGTGAGTGTGTGAGTGTGTGAGTGTGTGAGTGAGTGAGTGAGTGAGTGAGTGAGTCTGTCTCTGTGTGTGTGAGAGTGTGTGTGAGTGTGAGTGAGTGTGTGAGTGTGTGAGTGAGTGAGTGAGTGAGTGAGTGAGTGAGTGAGTGAGTGAGTGAGTGTGTGAGTGTGTG